>NC_091155.1:3916859-4141859 GCF_040958095.1 Procambarus clarkii
AGAGACTTAGCAAGAGATCAGCACCAGATTGGCGTTTTTTAAAACCTTACTGTCGATCACATATTAGCCGACGATGATCAGAAAATGTTTCCATTTGCTGATCAATTAATGAGTCTTGGATTTTTCAAGTAATGGAGAAGAGTGACACTGGTCTGTAGTTATGAACTACTGAGCGGCTCTTCTTAGTGTGTACTGAAACATCATCTGCCTTGTTCCATAAGGAGGGCCAAATTCCTTGAGGTGGGCAGAGTTGGCAGAGGCACGTGAGAGGTGGAGCCAACAGGTCAGCGCAGCTGCGTAGTAGTCTTGGACTGACCTTTAGGAGCCGGTCGGCCGAGCGGACAGCACACTGGACTTGTGATCCTGTGGTCCTGGGTTCGATCCCAGGCGCCGGCGAGAAACAATGGGCAGAGTTTCTTTCATCCTATGCCCCTGTTACCTAGCAGTAAATAGGTACCTGGGTGTTAGCCAGCTGTCACGGGCTGCTTCCTGGGGGTGGAGGCCTGGTCGAGGACCGGGCCGCGGGGACACTTAAAAGCCCCGAAATCATCTCAAGATAACCTCAAGATAACCTTATCTGGCCCAACAGCTTTGGTTGTATTTAGCGTCTCAAGATGATGGAGAACTTCCACTTGCTGTATAACCACTTCAGTCATCCTAGAAACAATGCTTATCTGTTTGTCTGTGTCTGTCTGTCTCTCTGTCTTTCTGTCTGTCTGTCTCTCTCTCTCTCTCTCTCTCTCTCTCTCTCTCTCTCTCTCTCTCTCTCTCTCTCTCTCTCTCTCTCTCTCTCTCTCTCTCTCTCTCTCTCTCTCTCTCTCTCTCTCTCTCTCTCTCTCTCTCTCTCTCTCTCTCTCTCTCTCTCTCTCTCTCTCTCTCTCGCTCTCTCGCTCTCTCTCTCTCTCTCTCTCCCCCCCCTCTGTCGGTCTCTGTCCCTCTCACTTTCCGCTCTATCTTTTTCCTTCACCCTCTCTTTCTCCCCCTTCCCCTCTCTTTCTCCTTCTCCCCCCTCCCTCTCTATACCTCCTTCTCCCTCTTTTTCTCCTTCTCCCTCTCTCTCTATATACCTCCCTCTCCCTCTCTTGTCTCTTACATATCCGTAATCTCCTCCATTACCACAGGGGCAAACATGGACCCCCCCCCTGGGATATTATCACAAGTAGTGCTGGGAACACTGAGGGCAGGTGAGGGAAGGTGAGGGACAAGGTGGCAGTGTAGAATGGTCACCAACACAAAAGTGTGAAGCAACTGTGGGAAACACTTAGGAGGAAGATGATGGAAACTGGAAAAGATGAGGGAAAACAGGAAGCAGCTGTCAGGGATGTATTGATTATTGCTGGCCTGGTGGGGATGTAAAGTTCTATATGAAACAACACAAGAACAGGTCAGGTCAGGTGTGTACACTTGCGAATGATTCTAAAAAAAATCGCTAATAACTACGAAAACTACCCATGCCTAATTGTTCCCACTAAATACATACATACATATATATATATATATATATATATATATATATATATATATATATATATATATATATATATATATATATATATTTATATATATATATATATATATATATATATATATATATATATATATATATATATATATATATATATATATATATATATATATATTGGTGTACACTGGCAGCAGGTTTTCTTTCAAACATGTTTCATTGAACATGACCTCATATTCTGTATTAATTATTTTCTGGTTTAGGGCTTCTATCCCTCTAACTATTTTCTTAGCATCAGGGCTTAGTTGAAATAGGAGTTCTCCAAAACTCATTTTCGTACTTTTAAGGTGAAGAAAAGAAGTGATTTACTATAGAGTGAATTACACTTATAACCACTTCAATCAAATTGTATAAATTAGTGTAATTCACTCTATAGTAAATCACTTCTCCTCTTCACCTTAAAAGTACGAAAATGAGTTTTGGAGAACTCCTATTTCAACTAAGCCCTGATGCTAAGAAAATAGTTAGAGGGATAGAAGCCCTAAACCAGAAAATAATTAATACAGAATATGCGGTCAATATTCAATGAAATATATATATATATATATATATATTATTAAATATGACCGAAAAAGTAAGATTAATAATTCTAACACGAATTTTCTCAATCTTTCGTACATTACGCTTCACTGTTGGAGGTAAATCAAAAATCACTTCTCCAAAATTCATTTTTATTTTTGGAGATAAATTTTTATCTCCAAAAATTCATTTAAATTTTTTAATGAATTTTGGAGAAGTGATTTTTGATTTACCTCCAACAGTGAAGCGTAATGTACGAAAGATTGAGAAAATTCGTGTTAGAATTATTAATCTTACTTTTTCGGTCATATTTAATAATATATGTCTACAGGAAAGACTGCTACCAAAATATACTAATATATATATATATATATATATATATATATATATATATATATATATATATATATATATATATATATATATTTATATATATATATATATATATATGTCGTACCTAGTAGCCAGAACTCACTTCTCAGCCTACTATTCAAGGCCCGATTTGCCTAATAAGCCAAGTTTTCCTGAATTAATATATTTACTATATTTTTTTTCTTATGAAATGATAAATCAACCCTTTTCTCTATGTATTAGGTCAATTTCTTTTTATTGGAGTTAAAATTAACGTAGATATATGACCGAACCTAACCAACCCTACCTAACCTAACCTAACCTATATTTATCGGTAAGGTTAGGTTAGGTAGCCAAAAAAAGCTAGGTTAGGTTAGGTTAGGTAGGTTAGGTAGACGAAAAAACATTAATTCATGAAAACTTGGCTTATTAGGCAAATCGGGCCTTGAATAATAGGCTGAGAAGTGCGTTCTGGCTATTAGGTACGACATATATATATATATATATATAAATATATATATATATATATATATATATATATATATATATATATATATATATATATATATATATATATATATATATATATATATATAGATGTGCATTAATTGGCTGTTGGTTGCTGGTGTTGACTTTTTGATGTGTAGTGCCTCGCTGATGTCAAGCCGCCAGCTATCGCCGCACCTATCGATGATTTCTGTGTTGTTTGTTAAGATTTCTCTGGTGATGGCCTGGTTGTGAGAAGAGATTATGTGTTTCTTGATGGCTCCCTGTTGCTTGTGCACTGTTAGTCGCCTAGAAAGAGACGTTGTTGTCTTGCCTATTTACTGAGTTCTTTGAGGCTTACAGTCCCCAAGTGGGCATTTTAAGGCATAGACGACGTTTGTCTCCTTCAAAGCGTTCTGCTTGGTGTCTGGTGAGTTTTTCATGAGTAGATTGGCCGATTGACATGGGATTGAAACCCGCCATATACTGCAGGTATGTTGACGACATTTTTACACAGGTACCAGATGCCAGATGTCTGCAGCAGCTGAAGGAGGCATTTGAGCAGAATTCTGTGTTGAGTTTCACGTACGAGATTGAGAACAACGGGAAGCTGCCCTTTCTGGATGTAACAGTCATGGAAAGGAGCGGAAGCTTCCATACTGCAGTCTACACCAAAGTAACAAACATAGGAATGTGCCTCAATGCCAATAGTGACTGCCCAGACAGATACAAGAGGAGTGTTGTCCATGCTTACTTTGACCGGGCTCTAAGCCACAGCTCAGGATAGAAAGAAGTCGATGAAGAACTCTGTAGGATAAGGCAAGTCCTAGTCAACAGCGGCTTCTCTAACGGTTTCGTTGAAGACATCATAAAAAGAAAAGTAAAATGCCATGCAACTTCTGAAGAGTCAACCAACACAACACTTGTACCCCCAATTAGACTATTTTACAGGAACTTCTTTTTGACGGCTCATAAAACGGAGGAAAGGGTCCTTAAAGGTATTGTTGATAGGAACGTCATCCCTACATACAAAATTCAGAACACACAATTAATAATTTATTATAAAACCAAAAAATGGCCAATCTACTCATGAGAAACTCTCAAAACACCAAGCAGAACGCTTTGAAGGAGACCAACGTCGTCTATGCCTTTGAATGCCCACTTAGGGACTATAAGACCGAAAGAACTCAGTATATATGAGAGACAACAACGTCTCTTTCCAGGCAACTAACAATGCACAAATAACAGGGCTTTATCAAGGAACATATAATCTCTTCTCACAACCAGACAATCACCAGAGAAATCTTAACAAACAACACAGAAATCATCGATAGATACAGCGATAGCAGGCGGCTTGACATCTGCGAGGCACTACACATCAAGAAGTCAACACCAGCAATCAACAGCCAATTAATGCACAACTATATTCTACCCACTTCAAGACCCTGAACCAGTGGCGATGGTTTAAGCCTACAGGTGCTCAGTGAGAACAACAACAACACCCTTCCTAGTGAAAGTGGAAAGTGAGCGCGAGTTGCGTGCATGCCCGCCCCTTACAACCCGCCCGCGCACACAAAAAGCGCCCTTCCGGGTGGTGCCCGAAAGCGCTACTCAGGGGCGGCGGCGGCACGAAAGCTTGCCCCCCAGCCACGCCAATGTAAAGAAAACAATAATAAAGAACCATTACCCGCTGAAATGCAGGTACTCCTGACTGCCGAGAAGAACAGAAGCAGCAGCAGCAGGGCGGTGCCCAGTTTACATGATTTAATTAACGTTCATTTCAAGGTGGCCGAACTTCCTTATGTTAAGTTTTTAATTCAACTGTTCAGAGACCATCCTGATATTGTCTGAGACTCGAGGGGAAATTTATTAAGCCCCATACAGAATTTAAATATTTTGAATATAATTAAAAAATTGAGGCATTCTAAGGCTCAATTCTTAAAAAGTGAGTTGTCAGATGTTCGAACATCTGACAACGTATTGAAATACGTCCAAATGGAGCCGTATTGAAATACGTCCAAATGGAGCCGTATTAAAATACGTCCAAATGGAGCCGTATTGAAATACGTCCAAATGGAGCCGACCTTCGTACGCAATTATCGCGAGGCATCAGCTGGAAAGGGGCGCTGTTGTAGACGGCCCTGTTTGGGAGGCCTATTAAACGCCTATAAAAGTAATATATCAAACTAGTTACTGAAGAATTATCATGGAGGAAACCACTATCAGTCACTGGTTTGACACTGGTTTGTC
This sequence comes from Procambarus clarkii, assembly GCF_040958095.1. Lineage (NCBI taxonomy): Eukaryota > Metazoa > Arthropoda > Malacostraca > Decapoda > Cambaridae > Procambarus > Procambarus clarkii. The sequence continues at coordinate 3,921,988 of NC_091155.1, forward strand.
AGAAACAAATGTCAGACACATTTGGCTGCTGTGGAAGAAAAGACTAGATTATTATTATTTAAGAGACTCGTGACCACAGAAAGTTATCACTCTTATGTGAGTCATAAGTGTAGTGTAATTTCGGCTCTGTGGAAAGCCTATGACCGATACATGATGAGCTCTCCAACAGAACGATTTTTTAATTCCTTTAACGAGGGCAGTCAAAAATATGCTTCTTATTCTCAAGAAGAAATTCTGACTGAAATACGAAGAGTTGAACAATTAACCTTCAGGTTCCGTGATTTGATCACATCGTTTGAAGTGTCCCGAGGCTTATATGAAGGTTTCTTCACACCTGTGGGAGAGGAGAAGGAGGAGGAGGGGCCTTGAACTTTCCCCATTATTCCCTCCTCTCACACCATCTCCTCTTATCCCCTACTGCCACCACGGTATACTTAAGCCCAGGCTCACACCGTGGTGTTAACACGCGAACAGTTCTCTCTCTACCCCTATCCATCATGTCACACTCTTCCGAACTGCAGCTGATCGAGGGAGACGTCCTCGACATCGAACTCCTGCGTCGTCAGAACCTCCTGGCGTATGAATTTCCGGCAATTATAGTACGACCCTATGGACTCGCTTCTGCACTCTGGCGCGCCTACCGCCTACGCTTCAATTGAACAGACGCCTCTTTCCTATGTAAACAGGGCAGTCGTTGCATCTCGCGACTCCCCCGGTGACGTTGTTATGTGACCAGCCCCACTCCCAACGAATCATTTGGATTAGGATCCGAATGAGGGTCGCTTCCCGGGTACTGCTGCACTCATCTTGAGGTTCGGCGCGAAGCCCCGATTGAGAGTAATCTCATTGCTAGGGAATAAATGGCTCACAGTAGTGACAGACATTACACTCAGGGTCTCGCCCTGGACACAGCACAGAATTACAGATTCTGGCTTAAGACCAGCCTAACTTCTCTGGGGAGGCTGGTGGTGAATTCCGGGGACTATAATCGAATCGTCCTCCCGTATAGCATTGGCGCAACTTGTGACTCAGTAGATGACTGCATATCTACTTTCAGGAAAATGATGCAGAATTTGCAGAGGGAGCTCAGGAGTCACAACTGCGACCTCACCATTGTGCGTACTGCAATCGCTAGGGGGAAGTTGACCGGCTATATATGTATATATATATATATATATATATATATATATATATATATATATATATATACATATATATATATATATATATATATATATATATATATATATATATATATATATATATATTGTGACGGTAAAGTGTTGATGTTCGGCAGTCCTCCAATGGCAGGTGGCAATGCCTTGTCACACTTACAGAAAAAAAAAGAGACTGCTTGCCTGTTTGTCTGTGGTAAGGTAATGGGAAGACATGCAAAACACAAAATATAAACAATGAAATTTTAATTACTTTAGATAACAAGACATGAACAAAGACAATCCCTTGGCTTACATAAAATTCAAAACAAGTCTACAAACAAAACAACATGAATAATTAATAGATGTGAAATTTACTCTAAAACAAAATAATGTACAAGACAATAATAATAATAATCAGATGCTGAGAATATTGGCTAGAGCTGCCACCTCCCTTAGTACATGACAGCCAGGGCTTAGTCTACCAGAGAGAGATGTCAACTTCCAAGAGCACAAAGATATTCTGAGGAGGACGGCATGAGCTGGCCCAGACGTCGACTCAGGTAGAGGGCGTGAGTGCAGGTGCAGGTGCTGTCGGCGATACACCAGCCAATCAGGAGCAGGCAGGCGGAGAATGGGTAGTTTGCTCATTGACGACGGGTGGAGAGCCGGCGTGTCTGGTGGTGCAAGGTACGCTTTGCTTCCTGGGCAAAACGTTTTGTGATACTGGTGGACGTATCTTCAATATAGTATCTTGTACTTGTAGAATGACGTAAATGATATAGGGAAGAGCAGGCTCAATCTCTCTTGAAAGAGATTATCGTCACAACTCTCCCCCGAAGCCTGCGGTTCTGGAAGAAGTTACGTCTTCATGTGGTAGAGTGATAGGTGGAGTTGCCTCTACTTCATAGACTCTGGAGACGGCGTCGGCTATGATGTTGTCAGAACCCTTGATGTAGAAGATCTCCAGGTTGAAATCTTGTAGATATAAAGCCCATCGTAGAAGACGTTGATTATTGAATTAGGCTTGATGTAAGAAGCGGAGAGGATTGTGGTCTGAGTAGATGGTGGTAGAACGAGCACTTTGTAGGTATGGAGCAAAGTGCTGTAGATTCAGGACGATGGAGAGTAGCTCCTTCTCGATAGTGCTGTAGTTCTTCTGGTGCGGTTCTAACTTGTAGCTGTAGTAGCTAACAGGTAGAACCTCTTCTCCTCGTTGTTGCATCAGGACACCCCCGATGCCGGTACCACTGGCGTCGACATGGAGGATGAAAGGCTTGGTGATATCTGGCGAGGCGAGAATAGGATTAGAACAGAGCAGGAATTTGAGTTGTTCGAAAGCAACGATTTGCTGAATGGTCCAATTATACCGTTGCTTGGGACTGGTTAAAGTGATTAATGGTGTCGCTACCGTACTAAAATTCTTCACAAACCTACGGTAGTAGGAGGCAAGACCAAGGAAGTGCAGGAGCTGCTTCCTGGTGGTAGGCTGTGGATAATGCTGGATGGCTTGAGTGTGTGTGTTTAACGGAGCTAGGCTGCCACTCCCTATTACATGACCCAGATAACGCACTTTACCTTTGGCAAAGGTGGAGTTGCCCAAGTTGATGGTGAGGCCGGCTGTCAGGAGCTTGGCAAACAATCGTTGCAGCTGGAGCAGATGTTCGCTCCAGGTGTTGGATGCTACAACGATATCATCCGAATAGGCGTAGGTGTTATCCAAGCCCTGGATGACGCGGTTGGCAGCTCTCTGAAAGGTGGCCGGGGCATTACATAGTCCAAAGGGAAGGCGTTCATACCTGAAAAGTCCAAAGGGAGTGATAAAGGCAGATATTTCTTAGGCTCGCTCTGTTAAACACACTTGGTAATAGCCCTTGAGCAAGTCCACTTGAGACAAGTACCGGGCATTACCAATGGCGTCAAGGATGTCATCTATCCTAGGTAAGGGGTATGCATCCTTGACAGTCACATTATTCAATTTCCGATAGTCGGTGCACAGTCTCACCTTACCTTGGGGTTTTGGCACCAAGATGCAGGGTGAGGCCCAGGGGGACTCACAAGGTGTAGCCAGTCCATGATCCAAGAGGTACTGTACCTCAGCACGCATGACTTCCTTCTTGCTAGGGCTGATTCGGTAGAATGGTTGACGAATCGGCCGGGTGTCAGGGAGCAGTTGGATGTCGTGCTGAGTTACATTACACTCTTGTGGATCATCTCGGAACAACTCCTGATGTTCCTTGAAGATTTTGATGAGAGGTGCACTATTATTGTCCTGAAAATAGTTATGAAGATCAGTTAGGATTTCCGAATTAGAAAGCGCTGACTCAGAGTCAGTGCTTTCGGGAGGAGAAGCAGGGAAGGTCTCACTGTGGATATATGGACCTTTAAAGGAAGAATATGCTATTAACACAGTGGGAGGAGTACCGTTATATAGCTTCAGGAGGTTGACGTGGCACAACTGGGTCTTCCGCCGCCTATCTGGAGTCTCTAGAACGTAGTTGTGGTTGTTTCTGCACTCCTTGATGCGGTAGGGTCCTGAAAACCTGTTTTGCAAGGGAGAACCTGGGATAAGGTTCCACCCAGCCAGGTTCACGAAGGCCAGCACGAAGTCTCCTGGTTTAAATTTCCTTACTTTGCTGTGCTGGTCGTAATGAGTCTTCATCCTCTCCTGTGCTTTCAATAGATTATCCTTAGCAAAGTTATGCACCCTGTCTAGAATGTGTTGTAGGTTTTGAACAAAATGGGGCACATTCTGATGCTCACTGAAGGTGGCATCATGTAGAGAGTCTTTAAAAGCTTTGAGAGGAGTACGGCACTTACGTCCGTAGAGCATCTCATATGAGATACTCCTAGAGACTCATTGGGAAGACTTCTAAATATACACATGATTAGATCTAGTTGTTTATCCCAATCCTTAGAGGTTTCATTGCAAAACTTCTTCAGGAGTGCTTTAATAGTCTGATGACTACGCTCAAGAGAACCCTGTGAAGCAGGATGATAGGGGCTGGACAATACCTGTGTGATGTTGAACTCTTCCAGTGTCCTCTTGAAGAGATCACTGGTGAAGTTGGTGCCGCAGTCGCTCTGAACCTCCCTTGGAAATCCATACTGGGTGAAGATCTTCAATAAGTGTTTCACCACATTAGCAGCCGTAATGTTCTTTACTGGAACTGCTATGGGGAATCTGGTGGTAGGACACAGGATGGTCAGTATATAGGCGTTGCCAGAACTGGTCCGAGGTAAAGGACCAACACAGTCTATAATAAGTCTGTGGAAACGTTCCGCAGGCACCGGATGGGTGTCAGTGGTGCTCTGGGGATAGAGATGTTCGGTTTACCTGCCATCTGACATGTATGACACTGTTTGATGTACTGTTTGACGTACTGTTTGATGCTATTTACCATACCTGGCCAGTAGTAGTCTTGACGGATTCCGTGGTAGGTCTTGTTAAATCCATAGTGCGAAAGTGCTCCGTGGGCCAGGTGTAGAATAGTGGGCCGCAGGCTGGCAGGAATCACTAGTTGTTCGACGTTGGCCCAATCGACCTCCTCCTTCAGTTCACTGGGTCTGTACCTGCGGTAGAGCAACTCGTTCTCTAGAAAGAACCCAGGAATACTGTCAGGTTGAGTCTCAGCCTGGAAGAATAATGGTGTCAAGGTAAGATCTTCCCTCTGTAACTTACGGAACTCCAACGTGGTAAGATTCGGGGGTAGTTTCTGAGGGTCTTGAGGGACAGCGGTAGCAGTAGAGTCAGCTGGCTGTGATCGTGCAGCTTGTGCACGGGTGGTCACTAAAACCGGAGGAGAAACTTCATCACTCTCTTGAACCTTTGCTGGAACATACTCAAAGATGGGATTATCCATCACAGAGGTACACACCTGGGGTTTGTCCATGACGATCAGGTTGGTCGGTTGCAGGTCTTCTGCCAAGTCGTTGCCCAGGAGAAGTTGCACTCCAGGCATGGGAAAAGGCTTTTCCCTGATGGCGACTTGGACTTCTGTCACGAATGGACAATCCAGGTGGACTCTGGCGAGTGGATAAGGAGTGGTAGCAGTGAGGTCAGTGATGAAGACGGTTTCCCCGGTGTAGGCGATATTGGGCACAGCTGATTTCAAAATGATTGATTGAAGAGCCGCTGTGTCCCTCAAGATCTTCAGTTTGAAACGTCCCTCCGGATATGAACCGTTGGTAGAGACAGTTCCAGGATACAGGTGTTTACTGAAGAGAGAAAGATTATTAACATGAACACCAACATTCATCACAGGCTTACCAGACTTAGGAGGAGTCGGCTTGGGTTTAGTGGATTCAGTATTACCTTTGTATTGAGACTTACCACATTTATCTATGGTATGTCCATAGAGTCTACAATACTTACAGTACAATTGCGAGCCAGCTTGATCGGTACTCACTTTCTCGTAACTGTACCACGACTTCTTACTGGAGGATAGTTCTGGTGTCAGCCGGTGGATGAGGCTGTAAGTATCAGCCGACTTAGCACACTTTAGGTAGTCGGTCTCTTCTTTATCTGCTAAATATAAACGGACAGGAGGAGGCACACGCCTCAAGAATTCTTCAACTAGCATGAGGTTGACGAGTTCTGCAAAGGTAGAGACATGTGCTGCTTCCAGCCATTTCATAAAATATCTCCTTTTGGTATTAGCAAATTCTAGAAAGGTGGTGGTACTTGCCTTTAGGTGGTCACGGAATTTTCTTCGGTAGCTTTCGGTGGAGAGAAGGTAGGCGTCCAACACTGCTTGCTTCAGGGTCTGGTAGTCATTCTCAGATGCCAAAGTACTGAGTGTAACTGCAGCTCTACCTGTGAGATGTACTCTGAGAAGGGTAGCCCATTGGTCGGCAGGCCAGCTAAGTTGATTAGCAAGGGTCTCAAAGGTGGTAAAAAATACGTCGACTTCTGTCTCTACGAATGGTGGCATTAACTTACTTGCATGTGTGATATAGAAACTTACTGGAAGACTGGCAGTAGCTTGCTGGCGTTGAGCGAGGTGTGTAGTTTCCAACGCGAATTCTTGTTGACGACATTCCATAGCCATAGCTGCTTGTTGTTTGTCATGCTCACGATGCATCTCCAGGTAACGATGTTTTCACGTGAAACTGCAGTACTCACGGAGTACTGCAGTTTCACGTTCCTTGAGGGCGACTTCCTCTTTCCTCAGTTGTAGAGCTTCTTTTTGTTGTTCGAGGGCTTCCCTTTGCTGCTCTCGCTCGATCTTGGCAATTTCCAGTTTGAGTTTCATAGCTGCCAAATCAGGTTTATCTGCAATAGAGTAAGTTTCGTGAGTTTCAGAGTCAATCTTACCTTCCTCTAAGAGATGATCCAGTAACAGGTTATGCAGTTCATTTTTGTTGGCTCCATGGGGAACTTCTAGTTGATACTCATGTGCAAGAGTTTGTAATTCAGTCCTCTTGGCACGACTTAAGATCCCTATTTCACCTGCTGGATCTGTACGAAAAGCTTGGAGACGAAACATGGTGAAATTAGCAAATAAATGTACAACGAATATATTGTTGTGATATGGTGAATGTCAGAAACAGGACAACGTGGCAACTGGTACCTATCCTCTGGAATCGTTAACAATTAATGTTAATTTCAAGATGGTAAATGATTAATAAATCAAGATCGCAGGAAATCTTGTACCCGGTACTCATGTAAGAGGATAAGGGCAAGAAAATCCTACTAAGTAAGCGAAACTGAGTTTCTAAAACAAATGAAACATTTAATTGCCTCAAAAGTGAATTAGGTAGTCCAAGAATGTAGGCATACCTTGCCGAGTCTCTATAGGACATAAGCAAGTTTTTTCCCACTGAAATGAAATATGATACTTACAGAATTAGCGAACTTTTGTGCTCTGAAAAAAGAAAGCTAATTCCCAACCTAAGTATATATCATCATCTCTGACCGACGTGTAGGGGTGCGAGGTGTCAACTGGTGACGAGAACTGCTGCTGAGGTCCCAATTCAGCAACAAAAGTTCGTGCTAGAGGAACTATGGCCCTCTTTATCCTCCTACCGTCGGATTGCAGAAGATTAGGTGCTCTTGACCCGGGGACAGACCACAGTACCAGGGTACCAATATGATGATCTGCCGAGAATATGAGAAATATCCTAGGGACAAAAGATGGTAAACACGAGTAATAACACGTAGGGAGAGATGACCAATTAAGAGAATGACTGAGGCCTTCAGTCACCACGTAATCCAAAGTTGTCTCACCTTCACCATATGCTACTCTCGGTATGCACAATACACACAGCACCATATGAAAATAAAATTGAATATGGAAAATAGTGAAAAGCTACTGTACCAAAGCCAAGTAAGCTTACCACAAATTTACGTTCTGGTACTAGTACCTGAGTGAAGCTCCTTGGACAGGCCCCCATGAAATGTGACGGTAAAGTACTTACCTAGTTGTACTCACCTAGTTGTGCTTGCGGGGGTTGAGCTCTGGCTCTTTGGTCCCGCCTCTCAACCGTCAATCAACAGGTGTACAGGTTCCTGAGCCTATTGGGCTCTATCATATCTACACTTGAAACTGTGTATGGAGTCAGCCTCCACCACATTGCTTCCTAATGCATTCCATTTGTCAACCACTTTGACACTAAAAAAGTTCTTTCTAATATCTCTGTGGCTCATTTGGGCACTCAGTTTCCACCTGTGTCCCCTAGTGCGTGTGCCCCTTGTGTTAAATAGCCTGTCTTTATCAACCCTGTCGATTCCCTTGAGAATCTTGAATGTGGTGATCATGTACCCCTAACTCTTCTGTCTTCCAACGAAGTGAGGTTCAATTCCCGTAGTCTCTTCTCGTTGCTCATACCTCTCAGCTCAGGTACAAGTCTGGTGGCAAACCTTTGAACCTTTTCCAGTTTAGTCTTATGCTTGACTAGATATGGACTCCATGCTGGAGCCGCATACTCCAGGATTGGTCTGACATATGTGGTATATAATGTTCTGAAAGATTCCTTACACAAGTTTCTAAAGGCCGTTCTTATGTTAGCCAACCTGGCATATGCTGCTGATGATATCCTCTTGATATGAGCTTCAGGAGACAGGTCTGGCGTGATATCAACCCCCAGGTCTTTTTCTCTCTCTGACTCTTTGAAGTATTTCATCTCCCAAGTGATACCTTGTATCTGGTCTCCTGCTTCCTACCCCTATCTTTATTACATTACATTTGCTTGGGTTAAACTCTAACATCCATTTGTTTGACAATTCCTGCAGCTTGTCCAAGTCTTCTTGAAGCCTCAAGCTGTCTTCCTCTGTCTTAATCCTTCTCATAATTTTGGCGTCGTCAGCAAACATTGAGAGGAATGAGTCTATACCCTCTGGGAGATCATTTACGTATATCAGAAACAGGATAGGTCCAAGCACAGAGCCCTGTGGGACTCCACTGGACACTTCACGCCATTCTGAGGTCTCACCCCTCACTATAACTCTCTGCTTCCTATTGCTTAGGTATTCCCTTATCCACTGGAGCGCCCTACCAGTTACTCCTGCCTGTTTCTCCAGCTTATGCATCAACTTTTTATGGGGTACTGTGTCAAAGGCTTTCCGACAGTCCAAAAAAATGCAGTCCGCCCATCCTTCTCTTTTTTGCTTAATCTTTGTCACCTGATCATAGAATTCTATCAAGCCTGTAAGGCAAGATTTACCCTACCTGAACCCATGTTGATGGGTTGTCACGAAGTCTCTTCTCTCCAGATGTGTTACTAGGTTTTTTCTCACAATCTTCTCCATCACCTTGCATGGTATACAAGTTAAGGACACTGGCCTGTAGTTCAGTGCCTCTTGTTTGTCACTCTTTTTCAATATTGGTACTACATTAGCAGTCTTCCATACTTCTGGTAGGTCTCCCGTTTCCAGTGACCTACTATACACTATGGAGAGTGGCAAGCTAAGTGCTCCTGCACACTCTTTCAATACCCATTTCAGTATTTCAATACTCAGTATTTCAATACCCAATACTTTCAATGTTATTGCACATAAAATGCGTTCAAAAGGAATTTCTGGGAAAATAGGCAGATGGATCTACAATTTCCTGACTAACAGAACCCAATGTGTAATAGTCAACAAAATAAAATCCAGCCCATCAACCGTGAAGAGCTCAGTTCCCCAGGGTACTGTGCTTGCTCCAGTACTTTTTCTCATCCTCATATCGGACATAGACCAGAACACAACCTATAGCACTGTATCATCCTTTGCAGATGACACTAGGATTTTCATGAGAGTTGGCAACATAGAGGACACGGCAAACCTCCAATCAGATGTAGATCAGGTCTTTCTATGGGCTACAGAAAATAATATGGTGTATAACGAGGATAAGTTCCGGCTCATGCGCTACGGAAAAATTGAAAATATAAAAACAGAAACCACGTACAAAACTCAGGCAAATCATAACATAGAACGAAAAGGCAATGTAAAGGATCTGGGTGTACTCATGTCGGAAGACCTTACCTTTAACGAACACAATAAAGTAGCCGTCACAACTGCAAGAAAAATGACAGGTTGGATAACAAGAACTTTTCACACTAGAGATGCTATACCGATGATGATACTTTTCAAAACGCTTGTGCTCTCTAGAGTGGAGTACTGCTGCACAATGACAGCCCCTTTCAAAGCTGGAGAAATTGCTGACTTGGAGAGCGTGCAGAGATCCTTTACTGCTAGAATCCACTCAGTAAAACATCTAAATTACTGGGACCGACTAAAGAGCCTAAATCTGTACTCCCTTGAGCGCAGGCGGGAGAGATACATAATAATTTACACGTGGAAAATAATTGAGGGGCTGGTCCCAAACCTGCACACAGAAATAACATCACATGAGACCAGAAGACATGGCAGGATGTGCAGAATACCCCCGTTGAAAAGCAGAGGTGCAACAGGTACTCTGAGAGAGAACTCTATCAACATCAGAGGCCCGAGACTGTTCAACACGCTTCCACTACACATAAGGGGCATAACTGGCCGACCCCTCACAGTGTTCAAGAGAGAACTGGATAAGCACCTCCAAAGGATACCTGATCAACCAGGCTGTGACTCATACGTCAGGCTGCGAGCAGCCGCGTCTAACAGCCTGGTTGATCAGTCCAGCAACCAGGAGGCATGGTCGACGACCGGGCCGCGGAGACACTAAGCCCCGGAAGCACCTCAAGGTAACCTCAAGGTAACCCATGGTGAGATTCCATCCGACCCAACAGCTTTTCTCACATCCAGCTCCAATAGGCGCTTCTTGACCTCATCTCTTGTAATTTCGAACCTTTCCAAGGTCACCTGGTTTGCTGCCACCTCTCCTAGCGCCGTGACTTCTCCCTGTTCTATTGTAATGACCTCCTGGAACCTTTTGTTGAGTTCTTCACACACCTCTTTGTCATTCTCTGTGTACCTGTCCTTGCCCACCCTAAGTTCCATCACCTGTTCCTTCACTGTTGTCTTCCTCCTGATGTGACTGTGTAGTAGCTTTGGTTCGGTCTTGGCTTTATTAGCTATATCATTTTCTTACCTTTTCTCAGCTGCTCTTCTCACACTAACATGCACGTTCCTGGTTCTCTGGTATCTCTCTCTACTTTCTGGTGTTCTGTTATTACGGAAGTTCCTCCATGCCCTTTTGTTCAGCTCCTTTGCTTTTATACATTCCCTATTAAACCACGGATTCTTCCTTTGCTTCTCTGTTTTTTCCTGTTGGGCTGGGACAAACCTGCTTACAACCTCCTGACATTTTTGGGTGACATAGTCCATCATGTCTTGTACGGACTTGGTTCCGAGTTCTGTGTCCCAATGTATATCCCATAGGAATTTATTCATCTCCTCATAGTTTCCCTTTCGGTACGCCAGTCCTTTGTTTCCCAGTTCTTTTTTGGGGGTGATAATTCCTAACTCAACCAGGTACTCAAAGCTCAATACACTATGATCACTCATTCCCATGGGGGCTTCCAACTTAACTTCCCTTATATCCGACTCATTTAGGGTAAATATCAGATCAAGCAAGGCTGGTTCATCCCCTCCTCTCGTTCTTGTCGGTCCCTTGACGTGTTGACTTAGAAAGTTTCTTGTTGCCACATCCAGCAGCTTAGCTCTCCATGTGTCTGGGCCTCCATGTGGGCCTCTGTTCCCAAAATCTATCTTTCCATGGTTGAAGTCTCCCATGATTAGTAGCCTGGATCCATTCCTGCTAGCCACAGAAGCTGCTCTCTCTATTATATTGATGGTGGCCAAGTTGTTTCTATCATATTCCTGTCTGGGTTTTCTGACATTCGGTGGGGGGTTATATATGACTACTACTATAATTTTCTGTCCTCCAGTTGCTATGGTGCCTGATATGTAGTCACTGAAACCTTCACAGTTCTGAATTACCATCTCTTCGAAACTCCAACCTTCTCTTAGTAGCAAAGCTACACCACCTCCTCCTCTCCCTTCTCTCTCTTTCCTCACTACGTAGTAGCCCTGTGGAAACACTGCATTTGTTATGTTGTTTGTTAGCTTTGTTTCTGTGAGTGCTATTATGTCTGGGTTTTCTTCTAGTGCCCATTCTCCGAGTTCACTTGTTTTATTTGTAATTCCATCTATGTTAGTGTACATTGCCTTGAAGCTCACTTTCTTCAGTTCATTTTCTTGTCCCTTTCTTGGCAAGCATTCTGCTGGTGTGGGAAGCTTTTCAGTGGGTGAGATGATCTGTGAGGTGGTTTGCAGGGTCTCAGGGAAGTTTGGGGTGAGGGGTGGGGGTTTCATGGAAGGGGGGACAGGTAGGGTGTGGGTTAAGGAGATAGGGGGACATGGAGGATACAGGGTGAGGGGGGAGGAGGGATAGGGAGGGTATGGGATGAAGGGGGAGGGGGGACAGGGGGGGGAAAGGGGTTGTGTTGTAATGTGGTTGTGTGTAAAGTGTTGGAGTGTTGATGTTCGGCAGTCCTCCAATGGCAGGTGGCAATGCCTTGTCACACTTACAGAAAAAAAAAGAGACTGCTTGCCTGTTTGTCTGTGGTAAGGTAATGGTTATCTTGAGGTGATTTCGGGGCTTTAGTGTCCCCGCGGCACGGTCCTCGACCAGGCCTCCAAACCCCAGGAAGCAACCCATGGCAGCTAACTAACTCCCAGGTACCTATTTACTGCTAGGTAACAGGGGCATTTAGGGTGAAAGAAACTTTGCCCATTTGTTTCTGCCTCGTGCGGGAATCGAACCCGCGCCACAGAATTACGAGTCCTGCGCGCTATCCACCAGGCTACGAAGCCCCGTCACCAGGCTACGAGGCCCCGTCACCAGGCTACGATGCCCCGTCACCAGGCTACGAGGCCCCGTCTCGGGGCCGTCATGCCGACATTTTGCATGGGAAGACATGCAATTCACAAAATATAAACAATGAAATTTTAATTACTTTAGAAAACAAGACATGAACAAAGACAATCCCTTGGCTTACGTAAAATTCAAAACAAGTCAACAAACAAAACAACATGAATAATTAATAGATGTGAAATTTACTCTAAAACAAAATAATGTACAAGACAATAATAATAATAATCAGGTGCTGAGAATATTGGCTAGAGCTGCCATCTCCCTTAGTACACGAGAGCCAGGGCATAGTCTACCAGAAAGAGATGTCAACTTCTAAGAGCACAAAGATATTCTGAGGAGGACGGCGTGAGCTGGCCCAGACGTCGCCTCAGGTAGAGGGCGTGAGTGCATGTACAGGTGCTGTCGGCGATACACCAGCCAATCAGGAGCAGGCAGGCGGAGAATGGGTAGTTTGCTCATTGACGACGGGTGGAGAGCCGGCGTGTCTGGTGGTGCAAGGTACACTTTGCTTCCTGGGCAAAACGTTTTGTGATACTGGTGGACGTATCTTCAATATAGTATCTTGTACTTGTAGAATGACGTAAATGACATAGGGAAGAGCAGGCTCAATCTATCTTGAAAGAGATTATCGTCACAATATATATATGTTGTACCTAGTAGCCAGAACCTCGTACTCGGCCTACTATGCAAGGCCCGATTTGCCTAATAAGCCAAGTTTTCCTGAATTAATATATTTTCTCAATTTTTTTTCTTATGAAATGATAAAGCTACCCATTTCATTACGTATGAGGTCAATTATTTTTTTATTGGAGTTAAAATTAACGTAGATATATGATCGAACCTAACCAACCCTACCTAACCTAACCCAACCTATCTTTATAGGTTAGGTTAGGTTAGGTAGCCGAAAAAGTTAGGTTAGGTAGTCGAAAAACAATTAATTCATGAAAACTTGGTTTATTAGGCAAATCGGGCCTTGCATAGTAGGCTGAGAAGTGCGTTCTAGCTACTAGGTACGACATATATATATATATATATATATATATATATATATATATATATATATATATATATATATATATATATATATATATATATATATATATATATATATATATATATATATATATATATATATATATATATTAGTATATTTTGGTAGCAGTCTTTCCTGTAGACATATATTATTAAATATGACCGAAAAAGTAAGATTAATAATTCTAACACGAATTTTCTCTATCTTTCTTATGTTTCTTTTCACTGTTGATGGTAATTCAAAGATCAATTCTCCAAAATTCATTTTTATTTCTAGTCTGACGCGACACGTGAGCGTGTTTCGTAAAACTTATTACATTTTCAAAGACTTTAGTTTACACACACACACACAACTTTAACTGAATAGAGCTTAAACATCTTCGAGTTTTTATACCTACATTTGGGTGAAGTGACATGTTACAATAGTTTTGGATGAGGTGAAAATAAACTTTTAACACAAGAAGGGACACGAAACAATGAAATACAAACAGGTATTAAAGGTAGGTAACTGCAGAAGGCCTATTTTTATTGGCTCATATTTCTTGATGCTTCTATATTGTAGCGGAGTCTTGAAGTGGGTAGAATATAGTTGTGCATTAATTGGCTGTTGATTGCTGGTGTTGACTTCTTGATGTGTAATGCCTCGCAGACGTCAAGCCGCCTGCTATCGCTGTATCTATCGATGATTTCTGTGTTGTTTGCTAAGATTTCTCTGGTGATGGTTTGGTTGTGGGAAGAGACTATATGTTCCTTAATGGAGCCCTGTTGCTTATGCATCGTTAAACGCCTGGAAAGAGATGTTGTTGTCTTGCCTATATACTGAGTTTTTTGAGGCTTACAGTCCCCAAGAGGGCATTTGAAGGCATAGACGACGTTGGTCTCTTTTAAAGCGTTCTGCTTTGTGTGTGGAGAGTTTCTCATGAGTAGGCTGGCCGTTTTTTTGGTTTTATAGTAAATTGTCAGTTGTATCTTCTGATTTTTGTCTGTAGGGATAACGCTTCTACTAACAATATTTTTCAGGACCCTTTCCTCCGTTTTATGAGCTGTGGAAAAGAAGTTCCTGTAAAATAGTCTAATAGGGGGTATAGGTGTTGTGTTAGTTATCTCTTCAGAGGTTGCATGGCGTGTCACTTTCCTTCTTATGATGTCTTCGACGAAACCATTGGAGAAGCCGTTGTTGACAAGGACCTGCCTTACCCTACAGAGTTCTTCGTCGACTTGCTTCCATTCTGAGCTGTGGCTGAGAGCACGGTCGACATAAGCGTTAACAACACTCCTCTTGTACCTGTCTGGGCAGTCACTGTTGGCATTCAGGCACATTCCTATGTTTGCTTCCTTAGTGTAGACTGCAGTGTGGAAAACTCCGCTCCTTTCCATGACTGTTACATCTAGAAAGGGCAGCTTCCCATCCTTCTCCATCTCGTAAGTGAAACTCAACACAGAATTCTGCTCAAATGCCTACTTCAGCTCCTGCAGATGTCTGACATCAGGTACCTGTGTAAAAATGTCGTCAACATACCTGCAGTATATGGCCGGCCGGTTATACTGCAGGTATGTTGACAGAAAACAGAAATCATCGATAGATACAGCGATAGCAGGCAGCTTGACATCTGCGAGGCACTACACATCAAGAAATCAACACCAGCAATTAACAGCCAATTAATGCACAACTATATTCTACCCACTTCAAGACTCCGCTCCAATATAGAAGCATCAAGAAATATGGGCCAATAAAAATAGGCCTTCTGCAGTTACCTACCTTTAATACCCATTGTTTCGTGTCCTGTCTTGTGTTAAGAGTTTATTTTCACCTCATCCAAAACTATTGTAACATGTCACCTCACCCAAATGTAGGTATAAAAACTCGAAGATGTTTAAGCTCTATTCAGTTAAAGTTGTGTGTGTGTGTGTGTAAACTAAAGTCTTTGAAAATGTAATAAGTTTTACGAAACGCGCTCAAGTGTCGCGTCAGACTAGAAATAAAAATGAATTTTGGAGAATTGATTTTTGAATTACCATCAACAGTGAAAAGAAACGTAAGAAAGATCGAGAAAATTCGTGTTAGAATTATTAATCTTACTTTTTCGGTCATATTTAATAATATATATATAATGTTGTACCTAGTAGCCAGAACGCAGTACTCAGCCTACTATGCAAAACCCGATTTGCCTAATAAGCCAAGTTTTCTTGAATTTATATATTTTTCGAATTCTTTTCTTATGAAATGATAAAGCTATCCATTTCATTATGCATTACTTAATTTTGTTTAATATGAGTTAAAACTAATGTATATATCTGACCGAACCTAACCAACCCTACCTAACCTATCTTAACCTAATCTAAACTAACATAACTAAGTCAATAATTTATGTTCCTATTAAAATGTAGTAATGATTATTCAAATAAACTAATCGGAAACAATTTTTGAAAATATGGAAAATTACTCGGCCTATTAGGCAAATCAGACCTTGCATAGTATGCCAACCTTGCATAGTGCACCAATGATGCAATCATTAGTGCACGTGACATAATGTCACGTTATGTCCAGACCAAGTGAGATGGCCCAGAAAGTGGAGTTGGAGATCCTGTTGGACGACATATTCGACCTCGAGACACAAAAGAAGGTCACCACCAAAGACACCTTACAAGCAGAACTTATTGCAGAAGGAGGAAAGAATCGAGGCAATTACAGAAGCACCATACTGTCCCCCGAGCTCAAAGCGGCAGCTAAGAGCCTTCGCGAGAACAAGGAGATAGTCGTCAGAAGAGGTGACAAGTCGCCAATATACGTCATTCCTAAAAAAGACGAATATCTAGCGAAAATGAACTTCATTCTCTCTGACCAAACTAAATTCCAAAGGGTAACGAAGGACACTACAGCCGAATTGAAGGCAAAGGTCAACAAATTGATCGAAACTGTGAGCGCCAAGAAATCTAGACTCCACCTGCCAAAGATTATTGGGGAATATAAGCCTGGATACGCGTATGGAAATGTCAAGACACATAAGCCTGGAAACCCACTTCGGCCAATCATTAGCCAGATACCCACACCCACGTACAGACTGGCGAAGCGACTCAAGGGCTTGCTGACTCCTTATGTCCCTTGCACCTTCAGCCTGAAGTCTCCAAAGGAATTTGTTGACTTACTGCAGGGAACACGGGCCACAAGGATAAGAGCCTCGTTGGACGTAGAATCACTGTTTACCAACATACCTGTGGATGAACAATCGGGATAATAGCGGACGGAGTGTATCGTGATCCGGCCTGTACTCCTCTTGACATACCAGAAAACATTCTAAGGAAACTACTCCAAGCTTGTACTAAAGAGGCACCCTTCTTGAGCCCGGATGGGCACATGTATAAGCAAGTAGATGGGGTCGCCATGTGTTCTCCCCTAGGTGTCCTGTTTGCGAACATCTACATGGGTACCATCGAACAAAAGGTCTTAGTCGGCATGAACTTGAAACCGGCTATATACTGCAGGCATGTTGACGACATCTTTACACAGGTACCTGATGTCAGACATCTGCAGGAGCTGAAGGAGGCATTTGAGCGGAATTCTGTGTTGCGTTTCACTTACGAGATGGAGAAGGATGGGAAGCTGCCCTTTCTAGATGTAACAGTCATGGAAAGGAGCGGAGGTTTCCACACTGCAGTCTACACTAAGGAAACAAACATAGGAATGTGCTTCAATGCCAACAGTGACTGCCCAGACAGGTACAAGAGGAGTGCCGTTAACACTTATGTCGACCGTGCTCTCAGCCACAGCTCAGGATGGAAGCAAGTCGATGAAGAACTCTGTAGGGTAAGGCAGGTACTAGTCAACAATAGCTTCTCCAATGGTTTCATTGAAGACATCATAAGAAGGAAGGTGAAATGACATGCAACCTCTGAAGAGACAACTAACACAACACCTGTACCCCCTATTAGACTATTTTACAGGAACTTCTTTTCCACAGCTCATAAAACGGAGGAAAGGGTCCTGAAAGATATTGTTAATAGAAACGTTATCCCTACAGACAAAAATCAGAAGATACAATTGACGATCTACTATAAAACCAAGAAAACGGCCAACCTACTCATGAGAAACTCTCCAGACACAAAGCAAAACGCTTTAAATGAGACCAATGTCGTCTATGCCTTCAAATGCCCACTTGGGGACTGTAAACCTCAAAGAATTCAGTATATAGGCAAGACAACAACATCTCTTTCGAGGCGATTAACGATGCATAAGCAACAGGGCTCCATTAAGGAACATATAATCTCTTCCCATAACCAGACACAACTTCCGACTTCCGACTTCCCACAACTTCCTGTTGTTGTCGCCTCTTCTCCTGAGGTTGTGTCGCCGTCGGATTCTCGTCCTACTCCGGTTGGTGTCCCTGGAGTTCCTGTGGATCTTCCGACTGCCTTCTGCATGGCTCCCCCATTTTCGAGTTCTTCACCTGCTGCGTCTGTTCCCGCGCCCTCGCTGTGTGTCCCGGCTGTGCTGGGTGCTGGGGTGGGTACAGCGCCTCCTCCTGTGCCCGGCCTGGTACGCCATATGGTTGAGGATGCGGCCGTTCAACGACGAACGTCGGTTTGCCCGGCTTGTGTTGCACGTGTCTCTAAGTCAGCCTCCGGATCTGATGATGTGCGGCCGGAGCCTAAGCGTTCCCAGTGTTCTTCTTCTGCCTGGGCTGATGTTGGCGAATTAGACGACTGTGGTTCTTCCGGCGATGGGTAGCTCCAGTTGCATCGCATTCTGCGATGGTGGCAGAGATGCATGAGCCTGTGGTTGCAGGTGGCGGTGTTTCGGCCTCTCATTCTGGTGTGGCCCCTATGGATCATGCTTTGGGGGCGTCGCCCACGTCGGATGATTCCAGTTCTTTGTGGGAGGTTGTTTTTCCTGGTGAGGTTCACGGTGCACGTAGAGACCTGGTGGTGTTATTAAAAAAGGTTGCCCACCCTGAGGTGCCCACGACCTCGTTCCCTGTTTCCTTGGAGCCAGCTTCGACGCCTCTTCCATCTTCGGCCGTCTCTTCTACATCTTTTGTGGTATCGGTGGTGGTGTTACCGTCTCGGCAGCCCACGCCTTCTGTGCATTCGGCGGCCTAAGTACACTTCTTCGGTGTCTTCTTTTTCCTCAGTAGGGTGGTTTGCCCCACCCTGCCTCGTTTTGTGACTTGCGTGGGCGAGCTAAGGGAGTGGCCGTTTCCGTCCGACTTGGTGATTCCTGAGCATATGCAGGCCCTGTGGAGGCTGGGGGGATGGTTCACCTTCTGACATGGAGAATTTGGTTTGGGAGGCCTATAAGCAGAAGTATCCTTGGGATGAGTTGCCTGAGAAATTTGTTCCTGTTTCTGAGAAATGTTTTCCTCGCCTGTGATTTCTTTGTTTGCTGTGTTGTTGTGGCCTGTTGTTTCCTTTAGTGTGCTTGGTAGTATTCACCTAATTGTACTCACCTAATTGTGCTTGCAGAGGTTGAGCTCTTGCTCTTTGGTCCCGCCTCTCAACCGTCAATAAACAGGTGTACAGGTTCCTGAGCCTACTGGGCTCTATCATATCTACACTTGAAACTGTGTATGGAGTTAGCCTCCACCACATCACTTCCTAATGCATTCCATTTGTCAACCACTTTGACGCTAAAAAAGTTCTTTCTAATATCTCTGTGACTCATTTGGGCACTCAGTTTCCACCTATATCCCCTAGTGCGTGTGCCCCTAGTGTTAAATAGCCTGTCTTTATCTACCCTGTCGATTCCCTTGAGAATCTTGAATGTGGTGATCATGTACCCCTAACTCTTCTGTCTTCCAACGAAGTGAGGTTCAATTCCCGTAGTCTCTTTTCATAGCTCATACCTCTCAGCTCAATACTAGTCTGGTGGCAAACCTTTGAACCTTTTCCAGTTTAGTCTTATGCTTGACTAGATATGGACTCCATGCTGGAGCCGCATACTCCAGGATTGGTCTGACATATGTGGTATATATTGTTCTAAAAGATTCCTTACACAAGTTTCTAAAGACTGTTCTTATGTTAGCCAACTTGGCATATGCCGCTGATGTTATCCTCTTGATATGAGCTTTAAATGTCAACACATATTTTTTGCCTAGTTGTATATAAAAAAGGGATGCAATTGTTCCAAGTTTCAGTACTACAGTGTAAATAGGAAGGGAGATATATATATATTTTTTTGTTTTTTTCAACGAATTTTACACATTTTCAAGTTTGAATAAAAAACACACCTTTCATATATAATCATTCTATGACACTTTTCTGACACATTAGCATATAATAAAGGTTCGTAACTTATGGAGTTTCCAAAACATCTTTAGTTTTCCTACTACAAATATTCAAATTTCCCCCCAAAAATTATGCAAAATATGTCATGTTTATTGCTATTATAAAATCAATAAATGAGCTTAGGAACATAAGTTGGGAGTTTAGATACGTACACTTTACATATAAAGTGTAAGGTTCATGTAAATTGAATAAGAAATGAAAAATTTATTCAAACGTTTATGTTAGTTGAAAATAAATAAGAAAATAATAAAGTCTAAGGTGCTGCCATCTGTGGCTGAGGTTGACATAAACCAGTTTTCTCCAAAATTGGCACCTTTACAGATAGGCTTATGCAGTCAGGTGTATAAGTTTCATGCAAATCGTCCGATAAAAAAAAAATATATAATAAAACTAATTTTAATATTTTTTAATATATGCTATTGTGATAGCTGAGAGTCATAGATATGATTTCAATTGACACTTGTGTTTGATAACCGTTTTTGATCATTTTGGAATAATTCTGACACCTACTTCAATATTTTTTTTCTCCCTTCCTATTTATGCTACGATGCTGAGACTTGGGCCAGATGAAACTCTTTTCATGTACAACTCGTCAAAAACGTTTGATTGAAATCGAACCTGTTTTCATTAAATGTATTTTTTGGGGAAATCGGGAACTAATGCCCCCTTCAGGGGACAGGTCTGGCGTGATATCAACCCCCAGGTCTTTCTCTCTGACTCTTGAAGTATTTCATCTCCCAAATGATACCTTGTATCTGGTCTCCTGTTTCCTACCTCTATCTTCGTTACATTACATTTGCCTGGGTTAAACTCTAACAGCCATTTGTTCGACCATTCCTGCAGCTTGTCCAGATCTTCTTGAAGCCTCAAGCTGTCCTCCTCTGCCTTAATCCTTCTCATAATTTTGGCGTCGTCAGCAAATATTGAGAGGAATGAGTCTATACCATCTGGGAGACGCCAATCTGAGGTCTCACCCCTCACTGGAACTCTCTCCTTCCTATTGCTTAGGGAGATCTATTGCTTATCCACTGGAGCGCCCTACCAGTTACTCATGCCTGTTTCTCCAGTTTATGCATCAGCCTTTTATGGGGTACTGTGTCAAAGGCTTTCCGACAGTCCAAAAGAATGCAGTCCGCCCATCATTCTCTTTCTTGCTTAATCTTTGTCACCTGATCGTAGAATTTTATTAAGTCTGTAAGGCAAGATTTACCCTCCCAGAACCCATGTTGATGGGTTGTCACGAAGTCTCTTCTCTCCAAATGTTACTAGGTTTTTTTCACAATCTTCTCCATCACCTTGCATGGTATACAAGTTAAGGACACTGGCCTGTAGTTCAGTGACTCTTGTCTGTCACCCTTTTTGTATATTGGGACTACATTAGCAGTCTTCCATATTTCTGGTAGGTCTCCCGTTTCCAGTGACCTACTATACACTATGGAGAGTGGCAAACAAAGTGCTCCTGCACACTCTTTCAATACCCATGGTGATATTCCGTCCAGCCCAACAGCTTTTCTCACATCCAGCTTCAATAGGTGCTTCTTGACCTCATCTCTTGTTATTTCGAACCTTTCCAAGGTCCCCTGATTTGCTGCCACCTCTCCTAGCGCCGTGACTTCTACTTGTTCTATTGTAAAGACCTCCTGAAACCTTTTGTTGAGTTCTTTACACACCTCTTTGTCATTCTCTGTGTACATGTCCTCACCCGTCCTAAGTTTCATCACCTGTTCCTTCACTGTTGTCTTCCTCCTGATGTGACTGTGTAGTAGCTTTGGTTCGATCTTGGCTTTATTAGCTATATCATTTTCATACCTTTTCTCAGCTGCTCTTCTCACACTAACATTCTCGTTTCTGGTTCTCTGGTATCTCTCTCTACTTTCTGGTGTTCTGTTATTACGGAAGTTCCTCCATGCCCTTTTGTTCAGCTCCTTTGCTTTCATACATTCCCTATTAAACCACAGATTCTTACTTTGCTTCTCCGTTTTTTCCTGTCGGGCCGGAGACAAACCTGCCTACAGCCTCCTGACACTTTTGGGTGACATAGTCCGTCATGTTTTGTACGGAATTGGTTCCGAGTTCTGTGTCCCATTGTATATCCCTTAGGAATTTATTCATCTCCTCATGGTTTCCCTTTCGGTACGCCAGCCCTTTGTTTCCCAGTTCTTTTTTCGGGGGGAGATAATTCCTAGCTCAGCCAGGTACTCAAAGCTCAATACACTATGATCACTCATTCCCAAGGGGGCTTCCAACTTAACTTCCCTTATATCCGACTCATTTATGGTAAATATCAGATCAAGCAAGGCTGGTTCATCCTCTCTGCTCATTCTTGTCGGTCCCTTGACGTGTTGACTTAGAAAGTTTCTTGTTGCCACGTCCAGCAGCTTAGCTCTCCATGTGTCTGGTCCTCCAGACAGGGAGCCCGTCGGCCGAGCGGACAGCACACTGTACTTGTGATCCTGTGGTCCTGGGTTCGATCCCGGGCACCGGCGAGAAACAATGGGCAGAGTTTCTTTCACCATATGCCCCTGTTACCTAGCAGTAAAATAGGTACCTGGATGTTAGTCAGCTGTCACGGGCTGCTTCCTGGGGGGAGTAGGCCTGGTCGAGGACCGGGCCGCGGTGACACTAAAAAAGCCCCAAAATCATCTCGAGATAACCTCAAGATAACCACTAGATATAACCTCCATGTGGGTCTCTGTTCCCACAATCTATCTTCCCATGGTTGAAGTCTCTCATGATTAGTAGTCTGGATCCGTTCCTATTAGCCACAGAGGCTGCTCTCTATTATATTGATGGTGGCCATGTTGTTTCTATCATATTCTTGTCTGGGTCTTCTGTCGTTCGGTGGGGAGTTATATATGACTACTACTATTATTTTCTGTCTTCCAGTTGCTATGGTGCCTGATATGTAGTCATTGAAATCTTCACAGTTCTGATTTACCATCTCTTCAAAACTCCAACCTTTCCTTATCAGGAAAGCTACACCACCTCCTCCTCTCCCTTCTCTCTCTTTCCTCACTACATAGTAATCCTGTGGAAACACTGCATTTGTTATGGTTTTCGTTAGCTTTGTTTCTGTGAGTGCTATTATGTCTTGGTTTTCTTCTAGTGCCCATTCTCCGATTTCACTGGTTTTATTTGTAATTCCATCTATGTTAGTGTACATTGCCTTGAAGCTCACTTTCTTCTGTTCATTTTCTTGCCCCCTTCTTGGCAAGCATTCTGCTGGTGGGTGGTTTGCAGGGTCTCAGAGGATTTTTAGGTAGAAAAGATTTTTCCGAAAAGAAAGATGTTTTTTAGAAAATCTTGGTGATTTTCAAGTCTCAGGTTGTGGAGTGTAGGTCGCGCGTGTGTGTGTGTGAGTCAGGCGGATGTGTTTTTCCGGTTCCTGCGTGCTCCGGTTTGTGGTTGTGGGTTTATATGTGTGGATTGTGTGTGTATGTCTGGTTCCTGTGCGTTCCGGTGTTTGTTTGAGTGTGTGTCTGGTTGTGGATGTCCTGTTATTATGGTTTTATGTTTTTTTTATTGTACTGGTTGTGCACTTGTTTGTGTGGTGTTGCGTGCCCTTCGAGATGCTAGCGTGGTCCAGCCTGTTTTTGTTCTCCATATCATGTATTATTTGGGTTGTTGGGTGAGGGTTTGGGTGCTATGTGTTGCATTGTTGTCATTTATGTACTATTTTCCTGTGTTTGTAATTATTGTTGTGTTTGTCATTATTGTTGTGTTTATTTTTATTGTTGTATTTTTGTTGTCGGACCTTCAGGCCGGTGATTTGTACTTAAACCTTTCGTTATTTTGTGTGTTTGTTCTTTTGTAATTTTGTACTTCTGTGCTCTACTTGTTTTGTTCTAGTTTTTTTCTGTTTTGCTTTTATTATACTTATACGCATGCTCGCATGTAAAAAAAAATAAAAAAATAATTAAATTTACCCATCTGTCAGAGTTGCCAGAGGCGGCAAGAGCTGCCAACGTTCTCCAGATCATCTATTTCATATATTTACTCATGTGTTATTTCTTATATGTTTAATGTAGTTTTCGTTAGTAAACTTCATAATAATTTACTGACGTGTTTGTGCGCCCTCCCTTTCTCTTTGAGCATTATATAAGTGATACTATATGCACCACACTATGATTATTATGTATATTACGGAAAATATCCTAGTGACTGGCAGTATCTGAGTACACTGGTATATATGGCAGCGTGTCCCAGGCTGGTAATACTGAATCAACACTGTAATCGTGGTAACGTATAATTGCCTGGCGACACAGAGTTTAACCACTGAACTGCATTGCTGGAGTGCAGAGTTACAAACCCAGCTGGCGACCTTACGAGTAGTTGAGTGACACAGGTGTGTGACAAGTGACCTGTGACCCCTTTTGTTACCTGGCCGGCAAGACTCAGAGGAAGTGCTGTAGCTGCATGAAGTGACGTCTTAAGGTTAATACCGAGTCTTCCTTCACTCTTCCGTGGGACAAGGCCGGATCGCTAGTAGCGGTATCGTCCGTGGATCAGCTAAAGGGCTCCCAGGGCGATCAGTGGAACCCAGGTGTGTGGGAGCAAAGACCCGCGGCGGTGGTCGTGGTGTGGCCCTCATCTCGGGTATCAATACAGACCCCAGTAAGGCACCATAGAGTTGCGTGGTGACCACCGGCCAGGTCGGACGCTTCTGAGGTCTCTCCATACTGGCTAGTGTTTACGTTGGGTGATTGCATGTTTGCCCTGCTGGTGGTAGTTTGCCACTGACAGAGTGATGTTTGCCTTAGCCATGGGGTCGTCTCGCCCTCCAGTGCAGAGGACACTGTCGGCTGGTCTAGCGTTTACGGTGCCGGTGGACCATCCATTGGTTGGTGTCGCCCTGGTGGACGTGCTTCATGTGCAGCTGTCGGACCTGGTGGGCATCCAGCTACTTCAGGGCAACCGTGCTGTGGTCAAGTTCCGCCTCCAGGCTGCCTTTCAGGCGTTTCTCGAGCGTTGTGAGGGGCGTGTTTACCCTCTCCCTGATTCAGCTGGCTCAGTTGAGGTGGTGAATCTTAGTGTCACCTTGACGTCTGTGGCGATGCATGGTGCCCCCTTCGAATTTCAGGACGACTTTTTAACCTCCTGTTTTGAGCGATTTGGGACAGTGTTCAGTGTTCATTGGAACAAGGTCGTTGCCGGGCACTGTGTTGGTATGCTTGACGGCTCCCGCACCCTGACAATGTCGCTGAAGTGTAGTGTACCGTCGTCGATGTCCGTGTTGGGTTACACGCTCCGCTGCCTGTATCGGGGTCAACCGCGCACCTGTTATCAGTGTGGTCACGAGGGTCATCTGGCTGCGGCGTGCGACTGGTCGGGTGCATGTTCTTCGTGCGGAGGATTTCCCGCCCTTGTTACGTTCGGACGGTTCTGAGGACGGAGTAGGTGCTGTGCCTGAGGCGCCTGATTGCCTGTCTGCTGCTCCGCCTGTTGAGGCGAGTTCTACAACCCGTGTGACACGTCTGGTGACTGCTGTGGCCCCTGGGGTTGTTGAGCCGGTGTGTGTGGGTGTCGGGCCGTCGCCTGAGCTGCGTGTAGTGACGGATGTCCCAGTGGAGGTCCGTGTCCCGCCCCCGCCTGTGGATGTGATACCGGCTCCCGGGAACGTGGGTTCTGCTGTTTTAGAGGGGGTGTTTCGGCAGGGGGAGGTGCCTGCCGTGCCTGTGTGTGTTGGTGACTGTAGTTCTGCTCTTTCCATCCCTTTGCAGAAGCGTGCGCGTCGGTATTCTGAGGCTGTTTCCATAGATGATGTAGACAGTGTGGGTGATGTGGCCTCTGTGGACTCTTCGGATGGTGCGGGTGTGGCCTGTGTGGATGTGAAGATGGTGGCCGTGCCTGCGGCGGGGCCTGCTGGGCGTGGTGTGGTGCGGCCTGTCTCGAAGCGCTGTAGTTCACAGCGGGCTTGGAGTGTGTCTCCCCTTTCGTGGTGTGCCTTGGGAGGAGGTGGGGGAGTATGATACTCTTGCGTCCCCCACCGTGGATGATGGTGCTGTGAGGGGGCTCCGATGGTGCTACCTGTGCCCTCCCCCTCCTGCGTGTTCTGCTGTTGGATCCCCGCAGTGGGGGGTTGTCCCTGATGGTCGGGACCTCGTCGTGATGTTAACGAAGGATGTGCGGTGGGGGGCCTCGGCTCTTGTGTCCTGTGGTGGGGTCGGTGCCGCGTCTGCATCCCCTGCTGTATCCCCTCCTTCCTTGCTCCGGTCTGGGGATTGCCTAGTCTCGTCTGCTGGGGTCGTGCCCTGTGAGGCTCCGGAGTTGGGCCCTTATCGGGATGCCCGGGTGCTTCCGGTCCCGTGGTGCTCGTCCACTGTCTGGGTGTCGCGGGTGAAGGAGTTTGTGTATAGGGTGCCGGATAGGATGTCTCAGCCGAGGGCGCCACCTGGTGGCCGGCTGCCCGCTGACCTGCGGGTGATTTGGGAAGCGTACTGCTTGCGCTTTCCGATACACAAGTTTCCGGAGAAGTATCAGTTCCCGTCTTGCGCACACTGCTAAGCCGTGCGTGGATCAGACCCCCCCCCCCCGGTGCGGGGTGTCTCCCTCTAACGTCCACCTCTGTTTTCGTCGCCACTCCTCTCTCTACGGCCCAACACATCTACCGCTTTTGTCTTTCTTCTTCTCTTAACCGTCAACGCGTCTCCTTATATCTGTCCTGGTGCAGTCATCGGGAGGGTTCACCCTTCATGCAAACTGCACCTATTCTCAAGAAGAAGAAGAAGGCACCATAAGCACCACCCCCTTGTAACAATACCCTGCATGGTGCGGGTAGTACAATAATAGATGGATACCCAGCATGGTGTGGGTAGTACAGTGACAGATTGATACCCCAGCATGATGCAGTTAATACAGTGATAGATGGATACCCAGTATCTTGAGGTTATCTTGAGATGATTTCGGGGCTTTTAGTGTTCCCGCGGCCCGGTCCTCGACCAGGCCTCCACCCCCAGGAAGCAGCCCGTGACAGCTGACTAACACCCAGGTACCTATTTTACTGCTAGGTAACAGGGGCATAGGGTGAAAGAAACTCTGCCCATTGTTTCTCGCCGGTGCCTGGGATCGAACCCAGGACCACAGGATCACAAGTCCAGCGTGCTGTCCGCTCGGCCGACCGGCTCCCTCTGAGGTGAGTATGGTGAGGGTAGTACAGTAATACCCAGCATGGTGTGGGTAGAACAGTGATAGATGGATACCCAGTATGGTGAGGGTAGTACAGTAATACCCAGCATGGTGTGGGTAGAACAGTGATAGATGGATACCCAGCATGGTACGGGTAGTACAGTAATACCCAGCATGGTACGGGTAGTACAGTAATACCCAGCATGGTACGGGTAGTACAGTAATACCCAGCATGGTACGGGTAGTACAATGACTGATGGATACCCAGCATGGTGCAGTTAATACAGTTATAGATGGATACCCAGTATGGTGAGGGTAGTACAGTGATAGATGGATACCCAGTATGGTGAGGGTAGTACAGTGATAGATGGATATCCAGTATGGTGCGGGTAGTACAGTGATAGATGGATACCCAGCATCTTTCGGGTAGTAGAATGATAGATGGATACCCAGCATGGTGCGTATAGTACAGTGATAGACGGATACCCAGCATGGTTCGGGTAGTAGTGATAGATGGATACCCAGCATGGTTCGGGTAGTAGTGATAGATGGATACCCAGCATGGTTCGGGTAGTACAGCGATAGATGCATGCCCAGCATTATGCGGGTAGTACAGTGATAGATGGATACCCAGCATTATGCGGGTAGTACAGTGATAGATGGATACCCAGCATTATGCGGGTAGTACAGTGATAAATAGATACCCAGCATGGGCCGGCCCGCATAATATTTCATGAATACCCAACCATGGCCCAGCTCGTATAAAGATACATAAATACCCAACTATGGCCCAGCTCGTATAAAGATACATAAATACCCAACCATGGCCCAGCTCGTATAAAGATACATAAATACCCAACCATGGTCCAGCTCACATTAAGGATACATAAATACCCAGCCATGGCCCAGCTCGTATAAAGATACATAAATACCCAACCATGGCCCAGCTCGTATAAAGATACATAAATACCCAACCATGGCCCAGCTCACATTAAGGATACATAAATACCCAGCCATGGCCCAGCTCGTATAAAGATACATAAATACCCAACCATGGACCGGCTGGAAGAGAAATATAAGATTAATGTGTGTGCGGTTATTATAAGGTGTTGCTACTTGAAGATAAGAGTGACCAGTCATATTAAAAGGTAATGGGTAGTAATTACCAGCAGGGGACGGTTGGTAATAGCCACATATTGGTCTTGGAAGGTCATGGAAAGGTCATCTAAATCAAACGAGGTCACGTGAGATCGGACGTATCTTGATAATTATTTTTGGTTTAGTAGTGCTAAAGTTAGTTAGGTTCATTGATCTTTCTGAGCTTCAGCATAGCGTTTGTCACTAATGGTCTCGTGGGCTGAGGAATGGTCTGAAATCTGAGGAAAAGAAGTAATGGTCTGAAGTAGGTTGTCACTAATGCTCTGGTAGTCGGAGAAGGGTACTTATTACTAATAGTCTGGTGGTCTGATAAAATTACTGATAGTAATTTTCTCAGACCATCAGACTATCAGTAATTTTCTCAGATCATCCGACTATTAGCTGGATTTAATTTGAAAAAAATTACTAGTATTGGGAGGAAAGTTGACTTCGTTATTGGTCTGGTGGTCTGATGAAGGCCGTTTACCTTCTTGGTCTCGTGGTCTGAGAAACTTAGTCGCCAATGGTCTGGTGGCCTATTATAGTCGTCAATGGTCTGGTGGTCTGTTATAGTCGCCAATGGTCTGGTGGTCTGTTATAGTCGCCAATGGTCTGGTGGTCTGTTATAATCGCCCATGGTCTAATAGTCTGTTATAGTCGCCAATGGTCTGATGGTCTTTTATAGTCACCAATGGTCTGATGGTCTGTTATATTCACCAATGGTCTAATAGTCTGTTATAGTCGCCAATGGTCTGGTGGTATGTTATAGTTGCTAATGGTCTGGTGGTCTCTTATAGTCGCTAATGGTCTGGTGGTCTGAGAAGGTAGTCGCTAATGGTCTGGTGGCCTGTTATAGTCGGTAATGGTCTGGTGCTCTGTTAAAATCGCTAATGGTCAACTGGTCTCTGTTATAGTCACTAATGGTCTGATGGTTTGTTAAAGTCGCTAATGGTCTGGTGGTTTGCTATAGTCGCTAATGGTCTGGTGGCCTGTTATAGTCGGTAATGGTCTGGTGCTCTGTTAAAATCGCTAATGGTCAACTGGTCTCTGTTATAGTCACTAATGGTCTGATGGTCTGCTAAAGTCGCTAATGATCTATATTAATACCATTAACGAGTCGTTAATGGTATGATGGTGTGAAAAGGTAGTCGCTAATGGTCTGGTTGTGTGAAAAAGGTATTTGCTAATGGTCTGGTGGTCTGTTTAGATAGTCACTAATGGTCTGGTGGTCTGTGAAGGTAGTTGCTAATGGTCTGGTGGTGTGAGAAGGTAGTCGCTAATGCTCTGGTGGTGTGAGAAGGTAGTCGCTAATGGTCTGGTGGTGTGAGGTTGTCGCTAATGGTCTCGTGGTCTGAGAAGGTAGTTGGTAATTGTCTGGTGGTCTGTGAAGGTAGTCGCTAATGGTCAGGTGGTCTGTGCGGTTAGTCGTTTATAATATTGTGGTTAGGCTGACCCCAAAAAGACCCTAATGGTCTATTAGTCCGTTAAAGTCGCTAATGGTCTGGTGGCCTGTTATAGTCGCTAATGGTCTGGTGGTTTGCTATAGTCTCTAATGGTCTGATAATCTGTTATAGTCGCTAATGGTCTGTGGTCTGTTAAAGTTGCTAATGGTGTAGTGGTTTCTGTTAGTCAATAATGGTCTGGTGGTCTGCTAAAGTCGCTAATGGTCTGGTGGTCTGTTATAGTCGCTAATGGACTGGTGGTCTGTTAAAGTCGCTAATCTAATAGTGGTCTGAGAAGGTTGTCGCTAATGGTCTGGTGGTTTGAGAAAGTAGTCTCTAATGGTCTGTTGGTCTGTTAAAGTCGCTAACGGTCTGGTAGTCTGTTAAAGATAGTCTCTAATGGTCTGGAGGTCTGTTAGAGTCGCTAATGGTCTGGTATGCTGTTATAGTCGCTAACGGTCTGGTGGTCTTTTATAGGCGCTAATGGTCTAGTGGTCTCTGTTATAGTCACTAATGGTCTGGTAATCTGTTATAGTCGCTAATGGTTTGGTGGTTTGTTATAGTCGCTAATGGTCTGGTGGTCTGTTAAAGTCGCTAATGGTCTGGTGGTCTGCGAAGGTAGTCGCTAATGGTCTGGTGGTCTGTTATAGTCGCTAATGTTCTGGTGGTCTGAGAAGGTAGTCGCTAATGGTCTGGTGTACTGAGTAGGTAATCGTTAATGGTCTGATTGTGTGTGAAGGTAGTCGCTAATGGTGTGGTGGTCTGTAAAGGTAGTCGCTAATTATCAGGTAGTCTGTGCGGGTAGTCGTCTATAATAATGGAGTTGGGCTGACCAAAGAAGACCCTAATGGTCTGGTGGTCTGTTAAAGTCGCTAATGGTCTGGTGGTCTGCTATAGTCGCTGACGGTCTAGTTTTCTTTTATAGTTGCTAATGGTCTGGAGGTCTGTTATAGTCGCTAATGGTCTGGTGGTTTGATGTAGTCTCTAATGGTCTGATGGTCTGTTATAGTCGCTAAATGTTGATAGGTATATTATAGTCGCAAATGGTCTGGTGGTCCCTAATAGTCGCTAATAGTCTGGTGGTCCCTTATAGTCGCTAATGGTCTGGTGGTATGAGAAGGTAGTCGCTAATGGTCTGGTGGTCTGAGAAAGTGGTCGCTAATCGTCTGGTGGTCCATTATAGTCGCTAATGGTCTGGTGGTCTGAGAAGGTAGTTGCTAATGGGCTGGTGGTCTGAGAAGGTAGTCGCTAATGGTCTGGTGGTCTGAGAAAGTGGTCGCTAATCGTCTGGTGGTCTGTTATAGTCGCTAATGGTCTGGTGGTCTGTTATAGTCGCTAATGGTCTGGTGGTCTCTTATAGTCGCTAATTGTCTGGTGGTCTGAGAAGGTAGTAGCTAATGGTCTGGTGGTCTGAGAAGGTAGTCGTTAATGGTCTGATTGTCTGTTATATTCGCTAATGTTTTGGTGGTCTGTTATAGTCGCCAATGGTTTGGTGGTCTGGTAAAGTCGCTAATGGTCTGATGGTATGTGAAAGCTGCTAATGGGTGGTGGTCTGTTATAGTCGCTAATGGTCTGGTGGTCTGAGAAGGTAGTTGCTAATGGTCGGTGGTCTGTTAAAGTCGCTAATGGTCTGGTGGTCTGTTATAGTCACTAATGGTCTGGTGGTCTGAGAAGGTAGTTGCTAATGGTCTGGTGGTCTTAGAAGGTAGTCACTAATGGTCTGGTGGTCTGTGAAGATAGTCAGTAATGGTCTGGTGGTGTGAGAAAGTAGTCGGTAATGGTCTGGTGGTCTGAGAAGGTAGTCGCTAATGGTCTGGTGGTCTGAGAAGGTAGTCGGTAATGGTCTGGTGGTCTGTTAAAGTCGCTAATGGTCTGGTGGTCCGATAGAGTCGTTAATGGTTTGGTGGTCTGTTATAGTCGCTAATGGTCTGGTGGTCTGTTATAGTCGCTAATGGTCTGGTGGTCTGTTATAGTCGCTAACGGTCTGGTGGCCTGTTATAGTCGTTAATGGTCTGGTGGTCTGTTATAGTCGCTAATGGTCTGATGGTCTGTTCAAGTCGCTTATGGTCTAATGGTCAGAGAAGGTAGTCGTTAATGGTTTGAGAAGATAGTCGCTAATGGTCCGGTGGTCTGTTAAAATCGCTAATGGTCTTATGGTCTGTTAAGTCGCTAATGATATGGTGGTCTGTTATAGTCGCTAACGGTCTGGTGGTCTCTTATAGTCGTTAATGGTGGTGGTATTCTGTTAAAGATAGTCGCTAATGGTCTGGAGGTCTGTTATAGTCGCTAATGGTTTGGTGGTCTGTTATAATCGCTTATGGTCTGGTGGTCTGTTATAGTCGCTAAATGTCTGGTGGTCTGTTATAGTCGCTAATGGTCTGGTGGTCTGAGAAGGTAGTCGTTAATGGTCTGAGAGGGTGGTTGCTAATGGTCTGGTTGTGTCAGACGGTAGTCGTCTATAATATTGGGGTTGGGCTGACCCAAGAAGCGAGCCGGTCCTTCTAAAAACCACAAGGGTTGATCCCAACTTTATGAAGCATTCCGCTCTGTCTGACGTTGTGGAACAGGAACCATTCTTGTCTGTGATCCAGCTTAATCACGCATAATACACACTGCCAGTGGAAGATGGAAGGGGAAAGTGACAGGAGTCAGAGAGGGAGACACACACACTGGGAAACAAAGACGCAATCAGACATAGTGACAGGGATACAGAGAGAAAATCTTACAGATAGGGAATTATAGACAGGGACATAAGAAGATAATTAAAGGGAGACAGGGAAATAAAGGTAAAATTATAGAGACAGGGAAATAAAGAGATAATTATATATGGAGAGAGAGAGACATAGAGAATGGTAAACAACGAGACAATCAGAAAACGAGACAGGTAAATAAAGAGACAGTGAGACAGTGAGTCAAGAAAGAAGAAACAGTCAAACAGCGAGACAAACAGATATGGAGTAAAACAGACAAACGGAGACGGAGACGAACGATATGAAGTAAGACCCTTCAGATGGACGGGCACAAATAACACCTTAAATTAACTTTTATTTCCAGACAGTCAGTTTCCCTGTCTAACAACAAGCTTCTTCTGTCATGTAAGATACACAAGTTTCCCCCTTCCTCGTAGGACAGTAACTTCCCCCGGTCCTGTAAGACAGACAGCTTCCTCCGTCTTACAGCAGACATATATATAAGGCCTCCTTACACGAGTGGACGGCAAAAAAGGGAAGTCAGGACGACATGAAAGACAGATAAAGATGTGGGAAGAGGAATATGATGACAAATGAAAGGAATAACAGCTAATGAGATCATTCTTGTCAGAACTGTGGCAGAAATACGACACCAGTCGACGTGTGTGAGAGTGGGAGGAGCCCTGAACGCCGGTCAAACACGAAGGCCGATTAAAAGAAGGGAAGGAGGCGCATGAAGAGAAAAGATTAATAGAGCCAAAGAGAGCTGAATATTAGAGCCGTCCTGGGCTAGAGGCAGAGGAGAATGGTCAAAATAGAGGAGAGGTGGAGAATAGCCAGGCGGTGGGGGTGGTGGACATGGTTAATGGGGGAAGAGGTGGTGGAGAACATGGTTAAGGGGTTGATGGTGGTGAAGAAGATGGTTAAGGAGTTGATGGTGGTTAAGGGGAGCTGGTGTAGGACATGGTTAAGGGGGAGGAGCTGGTAGAGGACAAAGTTAAGGGGGAGCTGGTGGAGGACATGGTTAAAGGGGAGCTGGTGGAGGACATGGTTAAGGGGTAGCTGGTGGAGGACATGGTTAAGGGGGAGCTGTAGGAGGACATGGTTAAGGGGGAGCTGTAGGAGGACATGGTTAAGGGGTAGCTGTTGGAGAACATGGTTAAGGGGTAGCGGGTGGAGGACATGGTTAAGGGGGAGCTGTTGGAGGACATGGTTAAGGGGTAGCTGTTGGGGAACATGGTTAAGGGGGAGCTGTTGGAGAACATGGTTAAGGGGTAGCGGGTGGAGGACATGGTTAAGGGGGAGCTGTTGGAGGACATGGTTAAGGGGGAGCTGTTGGAGGACATGGTTAAGGGGTAGCTGTTGGAGAACATGGTTAAGGGGGAGCTGGTGGAGAACATGGTTAAGGGGAAGCGGGTGGAGGACATGGTTAAGGGGGAGCTGTTGGAGGACATGGTTAAGGGGGAGCTGTAGGAGGACATGGTTAAGGGGGAGCTGTTGGAGAACATGGTTAAGGGGGAGTTGGTGGAGGACATGGTTAAGGGGGAGCTGTTGGAGAACATGGTTAAGGGGGAGTTGGTGGAGAACATGGTTAAGGGGGAGTTGGTGGAGAACATGGTTAAGGGGGAGTTGGTGGAGAACATGGTTAAGGGGGAGTTGGTGGAGAACATGGTTAAGGGGGAGTTGGTGGAGAACATGGTTAAGGGGGAGTTGGTGGAGAACATGGTTAAGGGGGAGTTGGTGGAGAACATGGTTAAGGGGGAGTTGGTGGAGAACATGGTTAAGGGGGAGTTGGTGGAGAACATGGTTAAGGGGGAGTTGGTGGAGAACATGGTTAAGGGGGAGTTGGTGGAGAACATGGTTAAGGGGGAGTTGGTGGAGAACATGGTTAAGGGGGTGTACGTGTAGAAGGTCATTATAGTGAAAGCCAAAATATATATATATATATATATATATATATATATATATATATATATATATGTCGTACCTAGTAGCCAGAACGCACTTCTCAGCCTACTATTCAAGGCCCGATTTGCCTAATAAGCCAAGTTTTCATGAATTAATATATTTTCTCTAATTTTTTTCTTATGAAATGATAAATCTACCCATTTCATTATGTATGAGGTAAATTTTTTTTATTGGCGTTAAAATTAACATAGATATATGACCGAACCTAACCAACCCTACCTAACCTAACCTAACCTATCTTTATAGGTTAGGTTAGGTTAGGTAGCCAAAAAAGTTAGGTTAGGTTAGGTTAGGTAGGTTAGGTAGTCGAAAACCAATTAATTCATGAAAACTTGGCTTATTAGGCAAATCGGGCCTTGAATAGTAGGCCGAGAAGTGCGTTCTGGCTACTAGGTACGACATATATATATATATATATATATATATATATATGTCGTACCTAGTAGCCAGAACTCACTTCTCAGCCTACTATTCAAGGCCCGATTTGCCTAATAAGCCAAGTTTTCCTGAATTAATATATTTACTATAATTTTTTTCTTATGAAATGATAAAGCAACCCTTTTCTCTATGTATGAGGTCAATTTTTTTTTATTGGAGTTAAAATTAATGTAGATATATGACCGAACCTAACCAACCCTACCTAACCTAACCTAACCTATATTAATAGGTAAGGTTAGGTTAGGTAGCCAAAAAAAGCTAGGTTAGGTTAGGTTAGGTAGGTTAGGTAGACGAAAAAACATTAATTCATGAAAACTTGGCTTATTAGGCAAATCGGGCCTTGAATAGTAGGCTGAGAAGTGCGTTCTGGCTATTAGGTACGACATATATATATATATATATATATATATATGTATATATATATATATATATATATACATATAAAAATTACTGTAGAATAATAATATTGGAATTACAAAGAACAAAATGTTATTTATACATGCACGTGTATATCCCTGACCCAACTCTTCTCTGGGTATGTGATAGAATTTTTTATTTTTATTTTATTTCAGACAAGAAAACTTCCTACAAAACCTATTTAAAATTATTTATTAACTGACTGTAAATGGTGATGTAACTTTCATATAGCTGGCCTCACAGTGGTGACAACGACTACAACAATAGTTATATGAACAATGAAATAATGCCAAATAATGTAGTAAAGTTTCTATTAGGCACTGAAACATTTGTTATCCACACACATATACTCACCTATCAATGTCCTCTTGAATGCAGGACCAAACATGGCCGTCTTCAAATTCTGAATTGCTTTAATAATCTCCAAACATCTTTTTTTTTATAATAATAATAATTTTTATTTAGGTAAAGGTACATACATAAAGAGATTTTACAAAGTTTGTTGGCTTTATAGATAGAGCTAGTACATACAATGCCTAAAGCCACTATTACGCAAAGCGTTTCGGGCAGTTTCTGTTTCTGTTTCATACTATGCTATTGAGCACCTTGCACCAATTTATATGAAACACAAGATATATGGGTATACGGTTTACGTTGACCCATACTCCCCTCATGTGATCTGAGAGCCTTTACAGGTCCAGGAACACGATCAACCTTGGCGTCATCTCTCGCTCAGCAGACACCGAGCCTCTCCCTCTATCTCCCGCTGTGGCTGCTGGGTGTTTCCCGCCAACCGTTCCAATGTTTTGACAATTCATAATATTCTCTCCTCCATCCATATATTAGTTTATGTGTCCTGTTCTGTACTTCAACATTTAACACTAATTTCCCGTCATAACGGTAAGCCACAAAATGTACATGGAAATGTTTATCTTAAACTCATTACACTGTTCTTCCTAAATGTTTGCAGGAACCTCACAGATGTTGATTGCAGTCTATAATACGCATGCGCACGCTAGCTCTTCCCTTTTCCGCACCCTCAGGTGTGTCCAACGGTTCTTGTTCATATTTTTCCATCCAACACGACAAGCCAATGAGAACCATACCCTTTACGTTCATGCCTCTTACATAATGGTTAAGGGGGAGGGGGGGTGGAAGATGGTTGACAAGGGAGAGTTAAGGCAGTACGGGCTCACCATAGCCCGTGCTACTTGGAACTTTTTGTCCCAGGTAACAAATCTTTAACAACAATAACAACAACAGGGAGAGTTGAGGGGCAGTTTAGTGACTGCGGAGAGGTGATGCCTATTCCTTTAAGACCCGCCCATTAACCTTGTTATACATGTTGCATTTTCTTTTGGTTTCCTGGTGTTCGAATTGTTTGCTGGTGATGGAGGAGGCTTCCCTGACTACTTCTTCAATACTTTCCCACTTGCTGTTCTTCCACACAGGGCAAGATGATTTTTTTTCTTCAAATTTTTTGCATTTCCAGCTTCAACCCATGTCTCAGTTACAAGGGGTTGTCCATATCCACTTTGTCTTTTCCAATCAGTATCTTGTATGTTGTGAACATGTCTTTTCAGTTTCGTCTGTCCATAAGAGGTTTAGAGATTTAGCTGCATTATTAAACTATCATCATTGATAAACCGTCATAATGCTGCCCTCATCTTGTTGCAAGCCTCTGCATAATAAGGTATTGATTCTAGCCCGGTGCAATTTATAGTACTTCTGCATCATTGTATAAAACTATTGTATTGTCTGAATACATTGTCTCGATGGAGTTCTTATTTAGGCTTATAAATCCTATTTTAATGTTTTTTAGCTTCCCATATGCTGCTGTTGTTACACTGAGTATGTGTTTCTCTGATGCCATTGTTGAAGTTATATCCACATTCAAATCTGTTTATATTCAATACTTTGTCTCATTTCTCCCTGCTCCATTTTTACTGTCTTACACTTCTTGGGATTGAACTCTAACAATCATCTGTGCCCTTTATCTTGGAGTTCATTAGGGTCTTTCTGTAAATTTTTGCTCTGCTAGTAAGACACTCGCCCGGCACTTCACGAGCGCTTTGACCTGGGTTCGTATCCTGGCCGGGGAGGATTGATCGGGTGCCAATCCTTAACTGTATCCTCTGTTCACCTAGCAGTGATTGGTTACCTGGTTGTTAAACGACTTTGCGGGTCATATTCTGGGGAAAATTTGGAATAAGGACCAGCCCGAAATACTATGCGTGCTAGGGGCTGTACAAGAATGTTAGAACTCTTGTATATATATATATAAATAATCAAAATAAAAACAAATTATTACGTACGTGACTACTCGCTGGGGTAGGTCAGTCACTTAGGTTAGAGACAGTAGTTGGCTTCGGGCAGAGCCCTTTTGGGCCCCCTGTCCTGTCACATTTCTCAATCTCGCTCTGACCTGCTTTCTGTCTATCGGGTATTCCTTGACCCAGTTCAGTGTTTTTCCCCTCTGTTCCTGCATGTTTTTTCATCTTGAATACCAGCCCTTTATCAGAAATTGTAACAACTGCTCAATAACAATAAAGGAAGATATAGAGAATTGAGCCATAATGTTTTGTCGTATTTTGGTAATCCTGTCATATGACTGGATTAAGACTGGCTTTCCCTTACTCCTATAATTTCATGTTGTCCTTCCTCGGCAAAGATCACGCTCTCATTATTTAAATCATAATGACTTTCTCAGGCATTTTACCGTATCTACTTGCAGGTTATCCTCCAAATATATGCTGCGCTTCCGGCAATTTCATGTTCAGTCTTATAAGGGCAAAGAGTGATGCTGTTCTTGACAATCGTGTTATCCCTTCTGTGTGGGTGGTACGTCAGACTTGACGGGATGTGTCACGCATAAGTGTGTTAAGCACCAACATGTCAAGAACTGACTTGTCAGGCACTGGCATGTTAAGCGCCGGCATGTGAAGCACAAGAATGTCAAGAATAGGAATGTCAGGCACGGGAATGTCAAGCAATTGAATGTCAAGCACAAGAGTGTCAGGCACAGGAATGCAAAGCACAAGTCGAGTACCAACATATCATGCAGAAGTTTTCAAGCACACCCCCTCCCTTTCCAGATCGTTGTTGTCGTGATGGGACTTGGTGGGCGACTGAATATCACCCCCCCCCCCCCTGGAGTGTGATATTCCATGGAACAGTCCTCTGTTTCCTTTGAAGCCTTATGCTCCTGCTGCTGTCTTCACAAATTATGCTGGAAGTCTTTTCCTTTTCCTTATATTTCATTTTTCTTCCCCCTCTTCTCCTTTCTAATTGTCATTTCCCGCCGATCTTTTGCCTGTCTTGAATATTCTTTTGGACATCGTCTGTTTTGACGCCCGGGTGTTTGGGGAGGCACACTCTCTCACCCGTAGAACTGTGGTACCCGACGTCGCGAGCGAGGGGACGCTTTTATTGTCAATCCTCCTTTCGTCGCTGAACCCGATCTCGACAACTGACGGTTCTTAAGGTGGCGATTGTGCGGCGTATACTCACGATGCACCCCTAGGGAGTCCCCAGCCTCTGTCTGGTTGGGTGTCCTATCCTCTAATTGTGGCTCCATGGTGGGTATGGGGCCTCATTCGTGAATGAAAGTATTACCTCCTCGTTTCCATGCTGCTGAATAATGATCCTCTTATAACTTCTCGTGCTCGTGGGGTGGGTGACCAAGCCCCCGAGTCCGACTGTGTTGGAAGACCGGGCTCTGTAGCCCCGGCTACATTTGGCCAAGACCAAGCTCCTCCTTTGATCCCTCCTGACTACTCCCCTCCTGTCGCCTCTCACCTCTGTGGTTGGGTCGAGCCCCAAGCACCCAGTGGTGACGACCTCGTCCCCTGGCATGGTTCAGTCTCTCAATGTGACTTCTGTGCCGCACGGTCGCACTCGCACGATCCTTTACGTTTAACCTTACCCGTCTTGGTACACGTGTCGTCGCTGCTGCTTCTCAGGATGCAGCTACCCGCTTAGCCGCATTGTCCGGCACTGGGGAGACCCCTGTTTGGGTTTCCAGAAACGCTCGGTTAAATGACAGTGTTGGCCCTGTTCTCCTCCCGCACCATGTTGCAACCTTGTGTTAGAGACCTAAAAGACTGCCACGAGGATATTAAACATAAACATACCACCAAGGCCATCCTGTTCTCCACGTGGACACTTTCACTCGACCCCCTCGTGGTCGTCGCCATCAGCCCCTTCTAGTTGTGAAAATCACCTTCGATAGTAGGGCCCTTCCGCTCTCTATCAGTCTTGCTGGTATCAGGTGCTCCGTTCAGGAGTACATCCCTTCTTCTAGACTTTATAATAAGTGCTGAAAGTTTCGGCATGGTGCCCTCAAATACACAAGTACTGTGACTCTATGCCTCATGTATGGGGACGAAGCTCACTCTAAGACAGAGTGCTCTTCTCCCCCAGGCTCACTGCTTCAATTGTGGTGAGGCCCACCCTCCCGTCTCCCTCGCGTGTATACACTACAAACTTGAGGAAGCCGTCCTCAACCTGAAACACTGGGACTTTTTGTCTTTTCCTGAAGCGAGACACCAAGTCCACTGTCTCAACCCTTTCACTGGCGTATCTTATGCTTGCGTGCGGTGTTCTACCTCTCCTCATCCTTCCTTCCTTACTCAGTCTCACAATCGTCTCCGGCCTTAGACCCGGACATGCCCACCACCTCCTCCCCTGTTCTTTTATATTTTGTCCTGACGGGTCCCCCTCCTCGTGTCAGAAAACCCGACACCATTTACTAATATTAAATACAATAAGCAGATAATATTGCTGCTGTTGTATACGCAAGTTAACCCATAGAAAATGTAGCCTGTAGTAGAATTTTCCGTCAATAGAAAACAGAATATCATTGCCACATAGCGCTATTAAATTCACCAGTTTTTCATGCTAAGAATTATTCTTAATACAGCAGTCTTTGGACTTTTAAAATCATAAAAACATCTCATTTGAATTAACTTAATTATCAGTACTGAAATAAAGTAAATATGACCCTTCTACCACTTATTGACATTTGGACAAGGAGAGGCAGGGCGTCAGTGGGAGGGAGGTCAGCCATTGTTTACGACCAGAGTCACTGGAACAAATTCAGCTCCTATAATTCCCCTTTGGACGAAGTGTTATGGAGATCAAATTAGTGCTTCTTCCATCATCAACACACATTCAACATCCAAACAAGGGAAGTGTCTTACCGAAACCTGTTTATTACCACATTTCTGGTCAGTTAATGTTACGTAGATATAGGACACACCGATTAGAACATGCACAAGTGACTAAACCCTGGTAATTACTCCTTGGTCCTTATCTTATATAATACACAGTATTTTCTCCGATATAGATGTCATATATAGGATTCCTGCTTTACTGCAAGTGTCCTTTTAACAGGTATAGAAGAGGAAGCAAGAATTAATCTTGGTACATCAGTATATGGGTGGTGGATGCTAGTCTCAACTGAGGATTATTTGGTGTCATCATCCTGGTTTATACCTGGTGGACTAAG
This sequence comes from Procambarus clarkii, assembly GCF_040958095.1. Lineage (NCBI taxonomy): Eukaryota > Metazoa > Arthropoda > Malacostraca > Decapoda > Cambaridae > Procambarus > Procambarus clarkii. The sequence continues at coordinate 3,962,482 of NC_091155.1, forward strand.
CCTACTATACAATACGATAAGGCCTCTCAATTATCATTACTAATATATGTAGTTTAATACTGTAGTTTGATTGACTGCATACATAAATTTAATATACCTCCCCCCCAATGTGTAAGGAATCGATTTGTGAGAATATTTCAGAAATACAGTTTGCTAAACATCATATAAATTGCTATCGAAATATATAGATTAATGTAAATATAAACACATTATAAATTTATATATATTAAATAAATATAAAACTCACAAGTCAGTTCCCACAACTGGTTCTCCATTTGGTATTTTCCCCCTTTCTTACCCAGTCTGCCATGTCTCCTGTGTCTTCTTCCTCATCTCCCCTCGATCCTTCTTCCCAACCCTTCCCCCAGTCTCTTGGCCCTCCACGCCGCCTGTCTGTCCAGGCTGTTGTCCATCATCATCCTAGCAATCTTCTTGTTGTTCGTCACCTGCTGAGACAATTGAGTCTGTTGCCCAGTACCTTGTTGCTGGAAAGCCTGTCTCTTTAGTTTAGAAACTTTAGCCTGGCACCTCTCTGGCGGGTAAGAAGGCATCGCTTTCTTCCTCGTCCCCCACCTCTGAATATTTCTTCGTCCCCTCCCGTTTTGGTGGTCGGGCCCCCTGTCCCAGCTATGGAAGTTGCTTTCGCACCTGATTCCCTCTCGGTTGCTGTCCTTGCTGAGGTGCGCTCCCCAGTTTCTGCCCCTTCCTCCTCCTCCTCCTGTTCTTGACCGCCTTTTTCGGTTGTCTCCTCCTTTTCTGGACCCCGTCCATCCGCCTCTGGTCTGTCCTCCCAATCCCTTCAATCCATCCTTACTAAGTTTCCCCATGTCCCCTAACCCTGACTTTGCTGGCCCAGATCCTGATCCTGATCCTGAGCTTATTTAATATGCTGAGTTCTTCTTAACCTATGATTCTTCATTATTCTCTGTTGCTGTTTTTTCTCTTTTTGAAAATATCTACTCTTCAATGGTATATTCATAGATTTTCTGCCAGCTTCCCCGAACTCCAACTTCTGATTACAAAGTTTTCACCACTTTGTTTATGTCTCCAGGAGCCGATGCTTGGTGCTCGTTCTGGTCATTTTCATGGTTATTCCTATTTCTCATTCCCCCTTTTGCTGGGGCCCATAACTCTACTGCTCTCTTGATTCGTACTGATATTCCCTTCGTCCCCCTACTTTTTCGATCGCCTATCCACTGTTCTGCAGCCTGTGTCTTTGTGAGTAAAGGGTATAAGACCTGTTCAATATATCTCCCCCTTAATGCCCCGCTTTCTCTTCCTGATCTTAAGCATCTACTGGACTCCTTGCCAAAGCCTGTGCTCCTATTGGGTGATTTTAACTGTCGACATACCTTTTTGGGTGTTGTTCGGATAAACACGTGCAGCCGCCTTCTCGAACTCTCTTCTTCCCAGTCTCTTCTGATTTCTGGTGAGCTTACTCATGTGAACTCTTGAACTTTCCTTTCCTGTCTTGATCTTTCTCTCTGCTCATCGCCTCTTTACTTTAATCTCAAGTGGCAGGTTCTTCATGACCTTAAGTGTGATCATTTCCCCATCCTTGTTACCGTTTTCTCTTTTCGCCCACTTCTCTCAGCTCTCTAGATGACAGTTTGCCAAGGCTGACTGTAACCTATTCACCCGTCATGCTACTCTCTTTGACCTCTCCCTTCTGCCTCTCCCTCGCGCCCTCCTTCGTTTTCATGGCACCGTATTCGACGGTGCCCTCCATTCTATTCCCCGCTCTACATTCCAGGGCACTTGGAAGTGCGTTCTATGGTGGAATGCGGACTGTGGTAGGGGTGTCCGCTGTAAGCATGCAGCCTGGAAGAAACACCGACGCTGGCAAACGGCTGATTCTTTTATTTTGTTTCGGAAGGCAAGTGTGGTGGCCCGTAGGGCCATCCATACAGCTAAACGTGCGAGCTGGAAATTGGTGCCTTTATGTTTCCACCGTTACGTCCGATATTCCTCTGCCGCAGATCTGGAAAATATGCAAGATAGCGGGGAAGTTCATTTTAGATGTATCGCCAGTCTTTCACCTCCGTGGGACTCTTGTGGCGGACCCCGTGACGGTCGCAAACGACCTGGGTTCCCCCTTTTCGGCTGTTAGCTCCGGTTCTCATCTTCCTCAATCATTCCCTCTGTTGTAAGCCCGTTCTCGAATCACATCCCTTAGATTTCCGCACTCATCTCCGAGTTCCGTCCGATCCCTTCGCTCTCTCTCTGAAATTCAGTCTACCCTGGCGCTCTGTGGTTCTACGGGATCGGGCTCAGATGACATTTATTATGAGATGCTTCACCATCTCCCTCCATGTGAATTTCAGTATTTATTGAATCTGTAAAACCGGGTCTGGGAGTCGTCGTCAGTCTCTGAGGACTAGCTAGATGCCGTTGTACTTTCTATTCGGAAACCAGGGTCTCTAGAGACATCCCCTAATGACTTCTGCCCTATTGCCCTCACGAGTTGTATCTGCAAACTCCTTGAACGTATGGTCAATGCTCGTCTGATGTGGTTCTTGGAACACTATCACCACCTCTCCCCCTCTCAATTTGGTTTTCGCAGGTGCTGCAGCACAACTGGTGTCTTGGTGAACTTGGAGGTCTATATTCGAACTGTTTTTGCTGCGAAGACCTCCATGTTGCTGTGTTTTTTTTACATGGAAAAGGCTTACGATACCACCTGGAGATGCTATATTCTGTCCCAACTTCGTTCTTTTGGCCTTCGTGGTAATCTCTCTCTTCCTCGTAAGAGGAACTTTCCTTTAGAGTGAAGCTTGGTGGCAATCTCTCTGCGTCTTTTAGGCAATTTAGAGGTGTACCCCAAGGTAGTGTTCTAAACACTACTCTTTTTCTAGTTGCCCTCAGTGGTCTCTTTCCTCCCGTCCTTCCGGCATCTTCTCCGTTCTCTATTTCGACGATCTTACCCTTTGCTGTCGAGGTGATGATTCGCCTTCAAAGGCGGATTCAACTTGCGATTGATGCTGTGTAGTCTTAAGCCACGAATCATGACTTCAAGTTCTCTGAGACTAAGACTTGTGCTATGACTTTTACTCGGAAGTAAGTCGTTCTTCATCTCTCTTTGTCGATTTATGGTCATTCCCTTGTATACAAAGATTCTGCTATGCTTTTGGGTTAATGTTTGACACTCGTTTGTCTTGGTCACCCAATATCTCTTACCTCCGAGATGAATGTCGTATGGCTCTTAACCTACCTTTGGTTTTGTTTCATACTTCTTTGAGAGTAGATAGGTGCACGCTCCTCTCTTTACATTCCTTTCTCGTTCTGTCTAATCTCGATTATGGTTGCCCTGCTTACTCGTCTGCTTCTCCTTCTACTCTTCTCCGTCTTGATACTTTGCACCATACTGGGTTGCGCATCAACTTTGGTTCCTTTCGTTCGACTCCAACCCTCAGGTTGTATGTTGACACTGACTTCCTGTCTCTCCAACACCACCGTGATCGCTATTGTCTTCGCTACATTGCGCACGGTCCTTACAACACCCTCACTCTTGCCTATATCGTGCTTTGACTTTTACCCCTCTTGTAGTTCCTGTTCCACCTCACCACCTCCCTCTTTCTGTCCAGTTATCTCGCATGCAAAATTCTCTTTCGGTTAGTATTACCAATATTTCTCTTCGTGTTGTCCTGTCCTTGCCCCTGTGGAGGGTCCCCCTTCTAACATTTGCATTTGTAAATCCCCGACTCACAGCACTACAGCTTTTACCCCTACTTAAGTTCTGAAACGCCTTTTTCTTGAACACTTTTCTTCACACTCCCGCTCCATTTCCATCATCACCGATGGGTCTAAGTCTGCAGACGGTGTAGGCTACTCTGTTGTTTTTCCTGACCACACCAATATGTGTCTATGTGTCGAGTGCCTCTGGAGACTAGCATCTTCACGGCAGAATTTTATGCTATTCTCTATGCTCTTCATCTACTGCTTTCTCGCTGTTACTCTTCCTATGTGGGTTGTAGTTCACTCTCACAGTGCCCTCATGGCTCTGGATTCCTTTAATCCAGTCCATCGAGACTGGAGATCGTCGAGATTCAAGATTGGCTGTTTCTTATCTCCAGTAAATTTAAGATGGTAGTGTTTTGCTGGGTTCCCAGTCATATTGGTGTCTTTTGAAATTAATGTGCAGATGCTGCCGCTAAGAATGCTATCCGCACTTGTCCCATCTCCCGTAAAGGTATTCTGCATTCCGACTTTTACCCAGTTTATCATTCTGCCATCCATGCCTGTTGACAGGATTGTTGGTCTTCTGTTACTAATAACAAACTGCGTGCTCTTAAGAGTAGTGTGTCCCCGTGCTTTCCCTCCTACCACCGTAACTGGCGGTGGGAAACTGCTGTGGTGAGGATGAGCTTCGGCCATACACCCTTATCTCACGAACACTTAATGGAGCGCCGCCCTGCTCCTTATTGTCCAAACTGCATTGTCCCTCTTGCAGTTGTGCATATCCTTGTTGAATGTCCTGACTTCCAGGACGAGTGTGTATCTTGCTTTCCAACCGTCTCTCGCTGTCCCTCCATAGAATTATTGGTAAATCAGATACTTTTCATAACGTTCGCGATATGCGTTTCTGTTCTCGTATTGGCATCCTTGGTGATATTCAGCGCCCTCTGATTATTCCGCACATTTGATGGTGCTACATAGCCTTCCCGGCTTGATGCCTTCTTTTGATAATTATTTACTTTCAAGCATAAGTTTGTCAGGCACACTCAAGTCAAATACAAATTGATCAAGTCCGAGCACATCAGCACAACCACATTAATCACAACTTTAAGATCAAGGTCGACAAGGAACATCAACATCACCAAAGGTCAAGATCAACAAGGAACATCAACATCACCAAAGGTCAAGGTCGACAAGGAACACCAACATCACCAAAGGTCAAGGTCGACAAGGAACATCAACATCACCAAAGATCAAGGTCGACAAGGAACATCAACATCACCAAAGGTCAAGGTCGACATGGAACACCAACATCACCAAAGGTCAAGATCAACAAGGAACATCAACATCACCAAAGGTCAAGGTCGACAAGGAACACCAACATCACCAAAGGTCAAGGTCGACAAGGAACATCAACATCACCAAAGCTCAAGGTCGACAAGGAACATCAACATCACCAAAGGTCAAGGTCGACAAGGAACATCAACATCACCAAAGGTCAAGGTCACCAAGGAACACCAACATCACCAACGATCAATTATAACTCAACGGGGAAAGTAGGTCAGCAGGCGGGGCATGAGTAAGACCTCTCGGCCCTTTAGTCACTCTTAGGTTAGCACTGTTAGGCAAACACTGCTAGGTTAGCACTGTTAGGCAAACACTGCTAGGTTAGCACTATTAGGCAAACACTGCTTGGTTAGCACTGTTAGGCAAACACTGCTAGGCAAGTATGGCTAGAAAAACACTGCTAGGCAAGCACAGCGAGGCAAGCACTGTTAGACAAGCACCGCTAAGCAAGCACTGCTAGGCAAGCACGGTAGACAAACACTGCTAGGCAAGCACAGCGAGGCAAGCACTGTTAGACAAGCACCGCTAAGCAAGCACTGCTAGGCAAGCACGGGTAGACAAACACTACTAGGCAAGCACTGTTAGACAAGCACCGCTAGCAAGCACTGCTAGGCAAGCACGGGTAGACAAACACTACTAGGCAAGCACTGCTAGGCAAGCACTGCTATGCAAACACTACTAGGCAAGCACTGTTAGCCAAGCACTGTTAATCAAGCACTGCTAGGTAAGCACTGCTAGACAAACACTGCTAGGCAAGCACTGCTAGGCAAGCACGGGTAGGCAATCATTCAGGTCAGAAAAATCCACAGAGAAAGGACAAGTATTTGGGAATTAGGAGCCACGAGGGAGTGGTGAGTGCTGGCAACTGCTCAGATGTCAACACAGTCGGAAGGTGAGCGTATATGTTGGGGATTCTCGGCTCTAGTCGTTATGCCAGTGAATAACACTTTCTTCTCTGATATAAATAAACTGCGAGTGCTCCATAAGGATCATAAAGACGTCAACAAACAAAAGCTTTTGGACATTAAACCCAGACAACCAGAGGCTAAACAGCTTTGCTCCTTTACTGGATTACTCATAACATAATAATGGCTAAAATAACATTAAACAAATTTGGGAATTTCAGCCTTGGAGACTCTCGCCTTTGCAAGACACTATCATGACGTTGTCAGTGGAGTATGACAGAAATTCTCATGGTCCTTGTATTAACCTAGTTTTGCTTGCGGGGGTTGAGCTCTGCTCTTTCGGCCCGCCTCTCAACTGTCAATCAATCACCTGTTATTAACTTGTAACTTTTTCACACACACACACACACACACACACACACACACACACACACACACACACACACACACACACACACACACACATCATTTAACCCCCTCACCTTGTGACTCCCTAATACCTTCCCCCATCTCCCTCTTCTACCCCAAAACCCCCACCTACCCCCGATTCCCCCCTAACTAATACACCCTCTCTTCCACTCCCAGCACCCATGCTCCATTCTCCTCTCAGCCCTCTGCCCTCAATATCCCTCTCCCCCCTAACCTCTCAACCTCTATCTGACACTCAGTCTCACTCTATTTCTCAACCCCTCTATGCTATTCAGACCCCTAACTTTCAGATTCATTATGCCCTTCCTACCCCCTTAGATGCCCAGACCCCATTTGCCTACCAGGCACTCCCAGGCACCCCCCTAGCACCCCCCCATTCACCCCCACAACCCCCACTCGCCCCCCAGACACCCCCCAGTTCCCCCCAGACCCCCGGTGAAAGGGGAAACTCTGACACCCGAGTTTCCAAGAAGAGTCTCAAGGTTTGGTACACCAATGCTGATGGGGTAGCCAATAAAGCAGAAGAGATAAAAGAAAGAGTTAGTGAGGCAGACCCAGACATAGTGGCAATAGTGGAAACTAAAATAAATGGCATGATCTCGGATGCAATCTTTCCAGAGGGGTACCAGGTGATAAGAAAAGAAAGGACACCGAGACAGGGAGGAGGAGTGGCACTCCTAATAAAGCGGAAATGGAAGTTTGATGAGCTGGAAAATCCGGGTACCAATGAAAGCACGAGCTTCATACATGGAACTCTGACAGTGGATGGGAAGAAGATTGTAATCTTGATACTCTACAATCCCCCACCAAACAGTAGAAGGCCCAGGCAGGAGTACGAGGACAGCAACAAGGCATGTATAGATGAACTGCAGAGGGCAGCAACTATAGCGCATAGAATGAGAGCGAAGCTGCTGGTCATGGGGGAACTAAATCACGGAGAGATAGATTGGGAAACGAGGAATCCCCATTGCGGGGAGGAGACCTGGGGAGCGAAGCTGGTAGACGTTATTGACAGGAATTTCCTAACACAGCATGTGAAAGAAGATACTAGGGAAAGAGGAGGGGATACGCCCAGTCTATTAGATCTCATTTTCACCCAGAATGTAGAAGACATCGAGCAGTTGGAACATGAAATACCACTAGGAGCCAGTGACCATTGTGTCCTAGTCTTTGACTACATGATGGAGCTTAAAATTGTGACCAAAGGACAAGAGGTCCGGGAAAAAAGACTTGATTACAGAAAAGGGGACTACAGAAGAATAAGGGACTACCTGGGAGAAGTGCAGTGGGAGGAAGAACTTAGAGGAAAAACAGTGCAAGGTATGATGAACCAAGTCATATTGAAATGCAAGGAGGCTGAAGAGAGATTTATTCCAACAATAAAGGAAAAAAGCAGGAGGGAATATAATAACCTAAGGTTTAATAGACAGTGTCAGGAAGCACAGGTGAGAAGCAGGAGGGAGTGGAGGAAGTACAGAAGACAAAGGACAGAGGACAACAGGATTAGATGTAACAGAGCTAGGAATGATTACATTAACATAACACGAGTGTCGGAAAGAAATTATGAGAATGATATTGCAGTCAAAGCGAAAAAGCAAGCTAAATTACTACATAGCCATATAAGAAGGAAGATGTCGGTAAATGACCAAGTGACAAGACTGAGGAAAACAGAAGGGGCATATACAGAAAGCGACAAGGAAATCTGTGAGGTACTGAATGCAAAATACCATGGAGTGTTCACAACCGAGCCTGAGCAGCTCCCATTGTTAGAAGCGATTACCCTAGATGAAAGACTATCAGATATAGAGGTGACAGCAGAGGAGGTAATGAAACAGTTGACAACACTGGATGCAAATAAAGCTGTTGGACCAGACAAAGTATCACCGTGGATACTTAAAGAGGCAGCACAGGCTCTCAGCGTGCCTCTGGCAATGATCTTTAATGAGTCACTGATGTCGGGAGAATTGCCCAGTTGCTGGAAGGAGACAAATGTCGTATCGATTTTCAAGAAAGGTGATAGGGAGGAGGCACTTAACTACAGACCCGTATCACTGACAAGCATCCCCTGCAAAATACTTGAAAGAATAATTAGGCTAAGACTTGTTGAGCACCTGGAGAGCATTGGGTTTGTAAACAAGCATCAACATGGGTTCTGGACAGGTAAATCATGCCTAACAAACCTTTTAGAATTCTATGATAAAGTAACAAGGATAAGGCAGGACAGAGAAGGCTGGGCAGACTGCATATTTCTTGACTGCCAAAAGGCCTTTGATACAGTACCGCACATGAGACTGCTATACAAACTTGAGAGGCAGGCAGGAGTAAGCGGAAAGGTCCTAGTATGGGTGAAGAACTACCTAACAGGAAGGAGCCAGAGGGTAATGGTAAGGGGCGAGAAGTCGGACTGGCGAACAGTAACAAGTGGAGTACCTCAAGGATCGGTGCAGGGACCAATCCTCTTTCTAATTTACATAAATGATATGTTTACAGGAGTGGAATCATACATGTCAATGTTTGCGGATGATGCAAAATTAATGAGAAGAGTTGTGACAGACGAGGATTGTAGGATCCTCCAAGAGGACTTAAACAGGTTGCAGAGATGGTCAGAGAAATGGCTACTGGAGTTTAACACCAGTAATTGTAAAGTTATGGAAATGGGATCAGGTGACAGGAGACCAAAGGGACAGTACACAATGAAGGGGAACAGCCTACCTGTAAAGATTCACGAAAGAGACCTGGGAGTGGAAGTGACACCTAATCTAACTCCTGAGGCACATATAAATAGGATAACGACAGCAGCGTACTCTACGCTGGCGAAAATTAGAACTTCATTCAGAAACCTAAATGAGGAGGCTTTTAGGGCGCTTTACACTGCCTACGTGAGACCCGTCTTAGAGTATGCCGCACCATCATGGAGCCCCCACCTGAAGAAACACATAAAGAAACTGGAGAAGGTTCAGAGGTTTGCGACGAGGCTTGTCCCAGAGTTACAAGGGATGGGATATGAAGAGCGTCTGAAGGAACTGAACCTTACGATACTAGAGAAAAGAAGGGAGAGAGGAGATATGATAGGGACATATAAAATACTCAGGGGAATTGACAAAGTGGAAATAGATGAAATGTTCACACGTAATAATAACAGAACGAGGGGACATGGGTGGAAACTGGAAACTCAGATGAGTCACAGAGATGTTAGGAAGTTTTCTTTTAGCGTGAGAGTAGTGGAAAAATGGAATGCACTTGGGGAACAGATTGTGGAAGCAAATACTATTCATACTTTTAAAACTAGATATGATAAGGAAATGGGACAGGAGTCATTGCTGTAAACAACCGATAGCTGGAAAGGCGGGATCCAAGAATCAATGCTCGATCCTGCAAGCACAAATTGGTGAGTACAAATAGGTGAGTACACACACACACACACACACATCCACACACACACACACACACACACACACACACACATCCACATATAAAAAGTGTGAAGTGTGTGAGGAATTGAATAAGAAATTCCAGGAGGTCTTCACCTTAGAACAAGGAGAAATTCCAGAGGTAAGTGAGGGAATAGCTAACCAGGAACCACTGGAAGAGTTTGAGATTACCAGTGGGGAAGTAAGGAAGTGTTTACTAGAGTTGGACGTGACGAAGGCTATAGGCCCAGATGGAATCTCCCCTTGGGTTCTAAAGGAAGGAGCAAGAGAACTGAGCCTACCACTCTCCATAGTGTATAACAAATCACTGGCAACAGGGGAACTGCCAGATACTTGGAAAGCAGCTAACGTAGTCCCGATATACAAGAAAGGGGATAGACAGGAGGCACTGAACTACAGGCCAGTGTCCCTAACCTGCATACCATGCAAGCTGATGGAGAAGATTGTGCGAAAAAAACTAGTGGAGCATCTGGAGCGAAGGAACTTTGTAACACAGCATCAACATGGGTTCAGGGATGGCAGGTCCTGCCTCACAGGGTTACTTGAATTCTACGACCAGGCAACAAAAATAAGGCAAGAAAGAGAAGGGTGGGCAGACTGCATATTTTTGGATTGTCAGAAAGCCTTTGATACAGTGCCACACAAGAGGCTAGTGCGAAAGTTGGAGATGCAGGCTGGAGTGAGAGGGAAGGTACTCCGGTGGATAGAGGAATACCTAAGCAACAGGAGACAACGAGTCTGTGTGAGGGGTGAGGTCTCAGATTGGCGAGACGTCACAAGTGGAGTCCCGCAGGGGTCAGTCCTTGGACCTATACTGTTTCTGGTATATGTAAATGATCTCCCAGAGGGTATAGATTCGTTCCTCTCAATGTTTGCCGACGATGCAAAAATTATGAGGAGGATTGAAACAGAGGATGATAGTAGGAGGCTACAAGATGACCTGGATAGACTGAGTGAATGGTCCAACAAATGGCTGTTGAAGTTCAACCCGAGTAAATGCAAAGTAATGAAACTAGGCAGTGGAAACAGGAGGCCAGGCACAGGATACAGAATAGGAGATGAAGTACTTAATGAAACAGACAGAGAGAAAGATCTAGGAGTTGATATCACACCAAACCTGTCTCCTGAAGCCCACATAAAGAGAATAACGTCTGCGGCATATGCGAGGCTGGCTAACATCAGAACGGCGTTCAGGAACCTGTGTAAGGAATCATTCAGAATCTTGTACACCACATATGTAAGACCAATCCTGGAGTATGCGGCCCCAGCATGGAGCCCGTACCTTGTCAAGCACAAGACGAAGCTGGAAAAAGTCCAAAGGTATGCTACTAGACTAGTCCCAGAACTAAGAGGCATGAGTTATGAGGAAAGGCTGCGGGAAATGCACCTCACGACACTGGAAGACAGAAGAGTAAGGGGGGACATGATCACAACCTACAAAATCCTCAGGGGAATCGACCGGGTAAACAAGGACGAACTTTTCAACACTGGTGGGACGCGAACAAGGGGACACAGGTGGAAGCTGAGTACCCAAATGAGCCACAGAGACGTTAGAAAGAACTTTTTCAGTGTCAGAGTAGTTAGCAAATGGAATGCATTAGGAAGTGATGTGGTGGAGGCTGACTCCATTCACAGTTTCAAATGTAGATATGATAGAGCCCAATAGGCTCAGGAATCTGTACACCAGTTGATTGACGGTTGAGAGGCGGGACCAAAGAGCCAGAGCTCAACCCCCGCAAGCACAATTAGGTGAGTACAATTAGGTGAGTACATCCACACACACACACACACACACACACACACACATTTTCTCACGATGGAGAAGATCGTGAGAAAAAACCTGGTAACACGTCTGGAGAGAAGGGACTTTGTGACAAATCGCCAACATGGGTTCAGGGAGGGTAAGTCTTGCCTGACTGGCTTAATAGAATTCTATGACCAGTTGACAAAGATTAAGCAAGAAAGAGAGGGCTAGGTGGACTGCATTTTCTTGGATTGTCGTCAAGCCTTTGACACAGTACCGCATAAGAGGCTGGTACATAAGCTGGAGAGACAGGCAGGTGTAGCTGGTAAGATGCTCCAGTGGATATGGGAGTACCTAAGCAATAAGAAGCAGAGAGTTACGGTGAGGGGTGAGACCTCCGATTGGCGTGAAGTCACCAGTGGAGTCCCACAGGGCTCTCTACTCGGTCCTATCTTGTTTCTGATATATGTAAATGGTCTCCCGGAGGGTATCGATTCATTTCTCTCAATGTTTGCGGACGATGCCAAAATTATGAGAAGGATTAAAACAGAAAAGGACTGTTTGAGGCTTCAGGAAGACCTAGACAAGCTGAAGGAATGGTCGAACAAATGGTTGTTAGAGTTTAACCCAACCAAATGTAATGTAATGAAGATAGGTGTAGGTAGCAGGAGGCCAGATACAATTTATAATAATAATAATAATAATAATAATTTTTATTTAGGTAAGGTACATACATAAAGAGATTTTACAACGTTTGTTGGCTTTATAGATAGAGCTAGTTATCATCTGGGAGAGGAAATTCTTCAAGAGTCAGAGTAAGAAAAAGACTTGGGAGTTGATATCACGCTAGACCTGTCTCCTGCAGCACATATCAAGAGGATAACATCAGCAGCATATGCCAGGCTGGCCAACATACGAACGGCATTCAGAAACTTGTGTAAAGAATCTTTCAGAACTTTGTATACCACATATGTCAGGCCAATCCTGGAGTATGCAGCCCCAGCATGGAGTCCATATCTAGTGGACATGATCACCACATTCAAGATTCTGATGGGAATTGATAGGGTAGATACAGACAGGCTATTTAACAAAAGGGGCACACGCACAAGGGGACACAGGTGGAAACTGAGCGCCCAAATGAGCCACTTATTATATTAAAAAATTTATTAGAAATAAATATTAGAAATTAGAAAAAATATTTTTCTAATATTATTAGATAAATTTTTCTTATATATATTAGAAAAATTAGATATTAGGTATCTAAAGATATTAGAAAAACTTTTTCAGAGTGGTTGATAAATGGAATGCATTAGGAAATGATGTGGTGGAGGCTGACTCCATACACAGTTTCAAGTGTAGATATGATAGAGCCCAATAGGCTCAGGAATCTGTACACCTGTTGATTGATGGTTGAGAGGTGGGACCAGAGAGCCTGAGCTCAACCCCCCGCAAACACAACTAGGTGAATAAACACACACTTGTGTAAGGAATCGTTCAGGACCCTGTATATCACTTAAGTTAGAGCAATCCTGGAATATGCAGCTTCTGCCCGTAGTCCATATCTACTTATACACAAGGCAAAGTTAGAGAAGATTCAGCGATATGCCACTAGACTTGTCCTGGAACTGAGAGATATGAGCTACAAGGAATGGCTGAAGGAGCTGAACCTCACGTCCGTGGAAAACAGAAGAGTAAGTGGAGACTTGATAAACACCTACAAAATTCTCAGGGGAATTGACAGGGTGGACAAAGACAAACTTTTCAGCACGGGTGTAACACGAACTAGGGGACACAAGTGGAAACTTAGTACCAAATGAGCCACGGAGACATTAGAAAGAATTTTTTCAGTGTCAGAGTAGTTAGTAAATGGAATGCACTAGGAAGTGATGTGGTGGAGGCTGACTTCATACACAGTTTCAAATGTAGATATGATAGAGCCCAGTAGGCTCAGAAATCTGTACACCAGTTGATTGACAGTTGAGAGGCGAGACCAAAGAGACAAAACTCAACCCCCTCAAACACAAATAGGTGAGTACACACATACACACACACACACACACACATACACATGAGGTCATGTGTATGACCTCACATATCATAGCTGACTGAAACGTTCCCTATATGTTGGACACTAGTGATGTTTTACAACCGAATGCATCATTTTGTGAGTATTAATAAATCAGAGCTAACAGAACCATGTCCCAAATCCTAAACACTTGTGGGGATTTTCACCTGAATGCACCATTTTGTTAGTATTCAAACTTTCAAGTTTACAGAACCTCATCCCACACTTTGGAGACTCATAACCTTTTTAACCTGAATACATGAACCTGCAAACCTTCACACTTCAAGCTGACTGAAACTCTTCCCACACTCGAGACACATGAGAGGTTTTTCAACTATATGCACTATCCTGAGTCTTCATACTTCTAAGTATAGAGAACCTCTTCCCACACCCTGTGCACTCATGGCCTTTATCACCCAAATGTACCATCTTGTGAGTTTACATAATTCTGGGCTTAATGAACCTTGTTGCACACTCTTGACACTCATGAGCTTTTTCAACTGAATTCACTGTAGCAACTATATTAAAAGTAATACAGTTGCTCCAATGTTCTCAAAAGTTCCCTTGAAAGCAATTGGATGTCTGTTAATTCCTCATACCTTGACCCTAAGAATTCCATATTCCAAGTCGTTCTACAAAAAACAATTTCCAAAAATCGATGTTCACTAATTACAATTGATACTTGTTCCCAAGTTTTCCAGGAATCATTTACAACATCCCAAAAGTAACCAGCAAGTTTTCCAGCATAATAGTCAACTTGCCAGAAGCATTCTGTCCAACACACTGTCAGGTGAAGTGTGGAATATCAGCTGTCACGAATGTAAAATCAACAGTTACATCTCTCTCCTGTGCCAGGTAAGTCCACTACGGGCTCACCATAGCCCAAGCTACTTCGAACTTTTTGTTGAGAGTAGCTGAATCTTAAACAACAACAACGAAAAATCAGAGACACACCTGCTCTTGTACTGCACGTTGAGCTCTCTACTCTCAGATCAAGGGAAACACTAGCATCCATGTCTCAGCTATCAAAAGACATCATTACATTGCCAACATCCGACTGCTGTAACCAAGACTATATTAAATATACACAAAAACCCACTATACACTTCGCGATAAATAAGGGTTCACGGTTCAAGACCCATAAAGCCCAGTTGAATGGAATACACTTTGCGTCTTGTCTCCCAATATTGTATACATTATAGCTCGATCCAAGAATTCTAATACTTCCAAGTTGAATAAACCTGTTACGACACTGGACAACTGTGAGCTTTGTCGCTTGAATGCACTAATATGTGGCTTGTTATAGTTCCAGGATGTTTTTAAAGTTCCATGATCGTTTTCCACAATCAACATACTCAAAAGGCGTTTCATCAGAATGGACTAACATGTGAATCTTCACATTGTTAATAAGAGTGAATCCCATTGCACACTTTGGACATTTGTGAGTTTGCATCTTCTTTATAATAAACGCAGTTTATGTGAATGTTTCAACCCATCCTTTTATAAATTACATCGCTTTTTGCTCATACGTGTTACGGCGAAAAAAGGGCCAGTAGGTGTTTTAGTGCCAGATGGACCCACCCATTTTAGGGAATCAGAGGGGAGTGTGCCAGATAGTGCCACCCCATTTTAGGTCATCAGAGGCGGGTGTGCCAGTAGCAGCCACCAAAAAAAAGTGAAGATAGGGATCCAGTATGGTACAGCTATGTCCCTGTGCTTTATACTCAAAAAGGTATGGAGATATGTATATGTATATAAAATGTATATAATATACTGGCATGCCAGCTGCGACCACCAAAGAAAGTGTACCAGCAGGCTGTCTCCATGGGCAGGTGCAATAACAGGTTTCCACACAGTAAGGTGCCCCCCCTACCCCTCCCCACAAATGACAGCCTTGTCTGTACCGTATGAGAGATCATAATATAATATACATGGGTATGTCAGTTGGTGCCACTATGTTCATGTGTTTTATACACCAGAAGAGGGTGGTAATAAGTATATAATATAATATAATGTACGGCTAATCCAGTTGCATCCAGTAATGTACAGGTGTAAAAAAACAGGTTCCACCCAGTAGGGTGGTTCCCCCTACCCCCCCCCCCCCCACAACACCTGGTGGTCTTGTCTGCTGCATCACAGTCAATGGGGTGGGTTCCTTCTTCCTCTCCCACCTACCCTCAATGGTCCCCCCATAAAAATAACTATATATCAATATATATATAGTAATATAGTATATATATCACAATTACTATATATTCGATCAGTTTGTTGACCTTTGCTTTTAATTCGGCTGTAGTGTCCTTCGTTACCCTTTGGAACTTAGTTTGGTCAGAGAGTATGATGTTCATTTTCGCCAGATATTCGTCTTTTTTAAGACGAATAAGGTCAACAAACTGATCGAAACTGTGAACGCCAAGAAATCCGGACTCCACCTGCCAAAGATCATTGGGGAATATAAACCTGGATATGCGTATGGAAATGTCAAGACGCACAAGCCTGGAAACCCACTTCGGCCAATCATTAGCCAGATACCCACACCCACGTACAGACTGGCGAAGCGACTCAACGGCCTGCTGACTCCTTATGTTCCTTGTGCCTTCAGCCTGAAGTCTCCAAAGGAATTTGTTGACTTACTGCGGGGAACACGGGCCACAGGGATAAGAGCCTCGTTGGACGTAGAATCGCTGTTTACCAACGTACCTGTGGACGAGACAATCGGAATGATAGCCGACAGAGTGTATCGTGATCCAGCCTGTACTCCTCTTGACATACCAGAAAATATTCTGAGGAAACTACTCCAAGCTTGTACTAAAGAGGCACCCTTCTTGAGCCCGGATGGGCACATGTATAAGCAAGTAGATGGGGTCGCCATGGGTTCTCCCCTAGGTGTCCTGTTTGCAAACTTCTACATGGGTACCATCGAGCAAAAAGTCTTAGTCGACATGAACTTGAAACCGGCCATATACTGCAGGTATGTTGACGACATTTTCACACAGGTACCTGATGTCAGACATCTGCAGGAGCTGAAGGAGGCATTTGAGCAGAGTTCCGTGCTGCGTTTCACTTACGAGATGGAAAAGGATGGGAAGCTGCCCTTTCTAGATGTAACAATCATGGAAAAGGGCGGAGGTTTCCACACTGCAGTCTACACTAAGGAAACAAACATAGGAATGTGCCTAAATGCCAACAGCGACTGCCCAGACAGGTACAAGAGGAGTGTTGTTAACGCATATGTCGACCGTGCTCTCAGCCACAGCTCAGAACGGTTCCCAATACGGTTCCCAATGGGGTCTTCTATGGGTAGCTCCCCCCCCCCCCTTTAGCTGCAATCTGGCGCGATAATTACGTATAAAGCTCAGCTCTATGCTAGCTACCTCAAGTAAAATCCTTACATTTGATTTGTCCGCTGTCCTATATTGCCCTTTCGTAAAGCCTAATGTTTTAATAATATCTAAAATATTTAAATTTGCACAGGCTTTAATATGGTCATTTAAAAGTTGTGCGAGCCGCCCCGCCCAGGCGGTGACGTTTAAAGGCTTCCCACATTCACAACCTTTACCATGGCAACACCGCCGACAACCCGTTGTTACCGGGTGTGTGGGGGAAGCGCCCGCACCCCCTCCACAACCATCACCACCACTAGTGCTGCTATTTAGCATTTTTCACCCACAGGAGCATACAAAAAATATATATATATTTTTTCTTTTAAACCTGTTAATTTGTGTTCTCTGAAAATGAGAAAAATAATAAAAATATCGTAAGTGGCATATATTGCCCGCTATAGGGTGGGGAAGTCTGGTAAAAAACAGGTGCTGAATCAGCGTGCGTCCCAGACGGTCTGTTGCTTGCCAGCTGTCAGGCAGGAGTTGCCACAAAGAGATAATTACCTAATTATATTAATATCTCTGATTGTTTTTTCGTAGTTTTTTTGCTGTAATATTATTCAATAGTGTGTAGTATGATATATTTATATAATAAAATGAGTGAATCATCGCTGTACTAAAAAATATGGTGTGCATATTGTTGATTCAATTATTATGTTCTTCAAGCAGTGAACAAATACTTTGTCGGTTATTTATTACACTATATACTCAGCCAGTGGCAGCCCGCCACTGGCTGCCACTCCCTCCCTCCCTCACCTCACCTGAGTCGCCACCATTCTCCTTCCACCATACTGTTTTTGCTTTTATATACAGACGTTATATATAAGTATCTGCATGTTTTGTTTACCATAGCGAACAACTAAGCTGGTATAGTGAGTCCAGACAGTAAAAGGTGGTCACACACAGTCAGCAGACAATGCTACCTCCCTCCCCACCAAGATTACTCCTCCCACTACAGCACTAATTATCACAACAATCCTGCTATTATCAGAATCCTGGTAATTTTTATCACTGTCAGGGGTCTTCTGTAATAATATCATCGCTATATAAGAGCATGCAAATGTATATTATGGCATTTTTAGGCGATGCTGTGGTCACAAGCTGAACAGCAGTGCTGTGAGCTCATGCTGCATGTGTTAGGCTTGGTAGCTCACTTAGTACTGAGGCCCCTCACACCCGGGAATTTGGCCCACGATATTTAAAAAAAATGGCGTCTGTTTACATGCGCCCTGAGGAAGGTGTGGTGACCCCGTGTATCCGCGGGCTGTTTAAATCTTGCGTAGTACTCCAATACATCATATGATGTGGAGCGCAAGTTACTGCAAGTCACTGAACACATCATATGATGTGTTGCACAGTTAAAGGGTTAAAGAGAAGGAGTTACTTCCATCATCCCTGGTGGAAAAGGGTGGACCCACCTCATTAAGAGGCGTTGAGGTAATCTTGTTTTTATTAAATAAATATTTTTCAGCGACAAGTCGCGGCACCAGACAATATTCTTTCACCCTTTTTTCTCTCGTTACCTATTTACTTAATTACTTTCATTACTTTATTAGGGTTTAAATTAACAATACAGCCAAAGGTAACAGAGCCGCCAATATAGCCCCTCCTTGCCTAGAGGTTAGGATGTTTTTTTTTTCTTGTACAAAGGTTTTTTTTGTGCTACAGAACGAATGTCATTCTCATACAGTCTGAGCTTGGTATCAACTCTTGCTCGTACTTGATTTTATAGGTTGAGATTGGCTGTGTTTTGTCAATATGTGACACTTTAAATATTTCCTCTGTATTTTGGGGATAAAGGCCTTTATGAAATGTATTCCTGCGCTTTGCCAGTCGTACATGCGGTCCAACCTGCAATTGTGGACTGATGGGGGTTATGGGGGAGTCATTGTTTAAATACATGACCTTAAACTGTCTAGGTATATCTTCAATGTTTTGTAACTTATGAATGACATGTGGTTTATTTTTTAGTATTCTGTGGAAGGTATTGTTGTAAACGTATACGATTTTGGGAGGACGTGAATGTATTTTAATGAATTAGCTTGGATCATATAATGATACAGTTTATGTTTTAAAATTTTGATGGCACGCTCCACTATACTAGATTTCATTTCCGAAAACACGCTATATAATTTAATATTTTTCTTATTAAAATAATTTTGAACTGACCTGTTGTAAAATTCTTTGCTTCGGTCAGTGAATACTCATCTTACACCAAAAACTGACGGGTTTCCTCTATCATTTTCTTTAGAGCAGCTAGCACATCCCCCCCATTTTTTTTTAAGGTTTGAGCCTACATTAATCGAGAATAAACATCAACACAAATCCAAATATATTTAACACCATTATTGTATTTTTGTAAACTACAAAAGTCTCCTAGATCACAGGTAATTATGGTGCAGGGCTTCAGAGCTAATATTTTTCCCCGGAGGAATCTAACCAAATTTCTTTTATAAAGGTATAAGATCGCTCCTCCCGAAGAAATTCCCTCGCTTCTGTAATGCTAATGATGGCGTCTTTAAGTCTGCCGACTTTATAGAGCTTTTGAATTGATCCTGTAAAACCACCCGAGCTAGAAATGTCATTGTAAATGGAGCTAAGAATTGACCGTTTCTGTGATGTTAGTCATTTTTTTTCACATCTGATAAACTATTTCACACTGTGCCTCGTTGACGATTCTCGTCCTTAACTGCAATGCCTCGGGAACTGTCAGATCAAACAATAAATAACCATACATGCTCTGGCATGATGCCCAAAGGTATATTTCAAAGAAATTAGAAATAGTTTTTCGTCCATACAGCTGCCCATTTAAAATTTCAAGTTGGGTCATTAATTCTCTCTTTCTTCATTAATATATAAAATGGCTACAATTCAGAATTACTGTTCTGGCATATTTTCCCAGGGGAAACAAATTTAGACTAATTAGAATTATGGAAATATTATTGTGCCAACAAAGAGTGAAGATATTGGCTATAATTGGACTCTGTATGGTTTCCAGATATAAGTCATCAATTATATACAAAACTGATTCATTTGAAAAAGGATTCTGATACTCTGATGGATTAATCAGCCCTTGGGAGAGAGTAATCTTGTTTCGCAGAATGGGGATTTTTGAAAGTGGATTTCTGTATTATTTGCAGCTGACACAATAATTTTTGAGAATTTTCTGTGGTATTTTACACATAAATTTGCTACCGTCGTAGTTTCCCAGAGTTGCTGAATCCAGCTACAAATATTCTTGCCGGTTGATTAAAAATATTAAGTTGGTCAGCTGTAACAGAAGTTACAGACGACCCTTTCATAATTTTCTTATAAATGGTTCAATTACCTATGGACAGCTACACACACACACACACACACACACACACACACACACACACACACACACACACACACACACACACTCACACACACACACACACACACACACACACACACACACACACACACACACACACACATATATATATATATATATATATATATATATATATATATATATATATAACTGAAAACTCACACCCCAGAAGTGACTCGAACCCATACTCCCACAACTGGTATGTACAGGGACGCCTTAATCCGCTTGACCATCACGACCGGACATAAGGAAGTGATAGCCGAGGCTATATGAACCACTTCAGTTGTATATAGTCCTGGGGACCATTCAGGCTTGTTTGCATTTGTGTTCCTCACGTGTGCCCCAAAGAATGAGGTGATTTGATAAAATGCTATGCCCAAGATTACCATCCGAGTGCCGGCGGGGAAGTGGTTCATATAGCCTCGGCTATCACTTCCTTATGTCCGGTCGTGATGGTCAAGCGGATTAAGGCGTCCCTGTACATACCAGTTGTGGGAGTATGGGTTCGAGTCACTTCTGGGGTGTGAGTTTTCAGTTGTATATAGTCCTGGGGACCATTCAGGCTTGTTTGCATTTGTGTTCCTCACGTGTGCCCCAAAGAATGAGGTGATTTGATAAAATGCTATGCCCAAGATTACCATCCGAGTGCCGGCGGGGAAGTGGTTCATATAGCCTCGGCTATCACTTCCTTATGTCCGGTCGTGATGGTCAAGCGGATTAAGGCGTCCCTGTACATACCAGTTGTGGGAGTATGGGTTCGAGTCACTTCTGGGGTGTGAGTTTTCAGTTGTATATAGTCCTGGGGACCATTCAGGCTTGTTTGCATATATATATATAAATATATATATATATATATATATATATATATATATATATATATATATGTCGTACCTAGTAGCCAGAACTCACTTTTCAGCCTACAATGCAAGGCCCGATTTGCCTAATAAGCCAAGTTTTCATGAATTAATATATTTTCTATAATTTTTTTCTTATGAAATGATAAAGCAACCCATTTCATTATGTAAGAGGTCAATTTTTTTTTATTGGAGTTAAAATTAACGTAGAAATATGACCGAACCTAACCAACCCTACCTAACCTAACCTAACCTATCTTTATAGGTTAGGTTCGGTTAGGTAGCCGAAAAAGTTAGGTTAGGTTAGGTTAGGTAGGTTAGGTAGTCGAAAAGCAATTAATTCATGAAAACTTGGCTTATTAGGCAAATCGGGCCTTGCATAGTAGGCTCAGAAGTGAGTTCTGGCTACTAGGTACGACATATATATATATATATATATATATATATATATATATATATATATATATGTCGTACCTAGTAGCCAGAACGCACTTGTCAGCCTACTATGCAAGGCCAAATGTGCCTAATAAGCCAAGTTTTCCTGAATTAATATATTTTCTCAAATTTTTTTCTTATGAAAAGATAAGGCTAACCATTTCATTATGTATGAGGTCAATTTTTTTTTTATTGTAGTTAAAATTAACGTAGATATATGACCGAACCTAACCAACCCTACCTAACCTAACCTAACCTATCTCTATAGGTTAGGTTAGGTTAGGTAGCCAAAAAAGGTAGGTTAGGTTAGGTTAGGTAGGTTAGGTCGTCGAAAAACAATTAATTCATGAAAACTTGGCTTATTAGGCAAATCGGGCCTTGCATAGTAGGCTGAGAAGTGCGTTCTGGCTACTAGGTACGACATATATATATATATATATATATATATATATATATATATATATATATATATATATATATATATATATATATATATATATATATATGTCGTACCTAATAGCCAGAACGCACTTCTCAGCCTACTATTCAAGGCCCGATTTGCCTAATAAGCCAAGTTTTCATGAATTAATGTTTTTTCGTCTACCTAACCTACCTAACCTAACCTAACCTAGCTTTTTTTGGCTACCTAACCTAAACTTACCGATAAATATAGGTTAGGTTAGGTTAGGTAGGGTTGGTTAGGTTCGGTCATATATCTACGTTAATTTTAACTCCAATAAAAAAAAAATGACCTCATACATAGAGAAAAGGGTTGCTTTATCATTTCATAAGAAAAAAAATATAGTAAATATATTAATTCAGGAAAACTTGGCTTATTAGGCAAATCGGGCCTTGAATAGTAGGCTGAGAAGTGAGTTCTGGCTACTAGGTACGACATATATATATATATATATATATATATATATATATATATATATATATATATATATATATATATATATATATATATATGTATATATATATATACATATATGTATACATATATATATATATATATATATATATATATATATATATATATATATATATATATATATATATATATATATATATATATATATGTCGTACCTAGTAGCCAGAACTCACTTGTCAGCCTACTATTCAAGGCCCGATTTGCCTAATAAGCCAAGTTTTCCTGAATTAATATATTTACTATAATTTTTTCTGATGAAATAATAAAGCTACCCATTTCATTATGTATGAGGTCAATTTTTTTTATTGGAGTTAAAATTAATGTAGATATATGACCGAACCTAACCAACCCTACCTAACCTAACCTAACCTATATTTATAGATAAGGTTAGGTTAGGTAGCCAAAAAAAGCTAGGTTAGGTTAGGTTAGGTAGGTTAGGTAGACGAAAAAACATTAATTCATGAAAACTTGGCTTATTAGGCAAATCGGGCCTTGAATAGTAGGCTGAGAAGTGAGTTCTGGCTACTAGGTACGACATATATATATATATATATATATATATATATATATATATATATATATATATATATATATATATATGTCGTACCTAATAGCCAGAACGCACTTCTCAGCCTACTATTCAAGGCCCGATTTGCCTAATAAGCCAAGTTTTCATGAATTAATGTTTATTCGTCTACCTAACCTACCTAACCTAACCTAACCTAGCTTTTTTTGGCTACCTAACCTAACCTTACACATAAATATAGGTTAGGTTAGGTTAGGTAGGGTTGGTTAGGTTCGGTCATATATCTACCTTAATTTTAACTCCAATTAAAAAAAAATGACCTCATACATAGAGAAAAGGGTTGCTTTATCATTTCATGAGAAAAAAATTATAATAAATATATTAATTCAGGAAAACTTGGCTTATTAGGCAAATCGGGCCTTGAATAGTAGGCTGAGAAGTGAGTTCTGGCTACTAGGTACGACATATATATATATATATATATATATATATATATATATATATATATATATATATATATATATATATATATATATATATATATATAAAAGTTTGTGAGGGTACCACCTCTGGTGCCAATGTGGGGACCCATAGCCTCGGAGAAGAAAATAAAAAGTATTCAGAGGAGACCTTGTGGTTTCTCACTGAACACTAATATTATCTTCTCCTACCACCCTCATTCTTTTGTATGTACACATATATATTTAAGTTGACCAGACTACACACTAGAAATTGAAGGGACGACGACGTTTCGGTCCGTCCTGGACCATTCTCAAGTCGATTGTGTTCACACAATCGACTTGAGAATGGTCCAGGACGGACCGAAACGTCGTCGTCCCTTCAATTTCTAGTGTGTGGGCTGGTCAACATTCTTCAGCCACGTTATTGTGACTCATCGCCTGCACATATATATTTACTTTATTTGAACTTTGTTACAAAAAAGGAGTTACATATGGGTTACAAAGATGGTTATCATAGGTTGTCGAGTTCCTCCAGCTCCTCAGATGGCGGGCAGGAACCCTGGATGCAGTGCGCATTTCCCCTCTGTATCGCCACACTGAGGCGCTGGAAAAGAAAGCTTGCAGCTCTTGGGTCCCATGTCGTTTCAATGAGCCTAGAACCCAGTTCCTTCAAAAAACTGGTAGCACTTTTACCCCAGGCGCCGAGTGTCTCAGAAGCAATGGGGACAAAATTGTAGTGGTGATCCAGTTCTCTATACTTATGGGATTTGGCTGCTTCCCTGTGGGTGGCAGCGCCACCTGGTTGTGCAACACTGAGGTTAATGTAGGTGTTAGCCAGGGTTGATACGCACGTGTAGTCCCATACCAACTGCTTGCCATTCTTCCAGGGGTTCACTGTGATACCATCCGGGCGACCAATAAGAGCATCAGAGTTACGGGGCGTTGGGTAACGGGTTCTCTCAGCTGGGCATCCACCTGTGGTGAGGCTCCTCTTGATGATGTCGTTAACTTCACTGTGCCTCGAGTGCCATCCCCCTGTGCTTTGGCAGAGTAGGCCATGGTGGCCGTACCTGTCAGCCACCACCTCGCCGCAAATACACCTGTATCTGGTGTGGATTGGGGCAGCAAGGCGGAGGGCCACAGCAATTCGGAGGGCGTGTGGTGTGAGACGCGTGCCAGTTGCCGACATTGGGGTTGCTAACTGGAAATCCCCTGCATGTGGTGCTGCTACTGCTGTGAGGCGAGCAATGTCGTGTTGTGTTGTTGCAGCACCCAGGCACTCTGCAGCAACTTGGTCTACAATGGGGCCATCTCAGCTGGATTGCTTGTGGGCTTTTGGGGATGGTGGTTGAGGTGATTGGCCTGCACGAGAGGCCCACTCTGTGGCAGAGCGTGTAAAATTGGGATCATGTACACCTGCCAGCTGATGTAAGTGGGCAGGTAGAATTTCCTTCACAAGGTCGTCGAATGCTGATAAGGAGGACAGGAAGGCTGGAACAGCGATTTGCGTTGCTGTTCGAACTCCGAGGCCCCCAAGTCTTACGGGAAGAGAGGCTTGTTTCCACTGTAGGTCATCGAGAGAGAGGTTAAGGGCTTTTTCTAGCATTGATTTCAGTAACCGGTCATACTCACTTAGTTTTTGGCTACTGTAAGATGGTGAACACCTCAGAAAGTAGGTTAACCTGGGGAGGGACAGACATCTGGTGATGAGGTAGAGTGCATCATGAACATCAATATCCTCAATAATCCCGTCCATCCTCTTAAGGTCGGCGATTTTCTTATCAAGGACCTCATCGATGGCTTTCAACCCCAGGGGAGCTCCTAGGAGTGTGCTGTCTTCAGGTTTAGTTTTATGGATATTTGGCAGAAGACCCTCTATTCTCTCTTCGATGCCCTGGTTGGAACATATTATTTTACATTTAGAAGGGTTCAGGGTGAGGCCTAAAGCTGCACCTTGCTCCTGGATTTTTCTGATGTCCTCCAGGATTGAGTCTTGGGAACCAGCTAGGGTACCATCATCCAAAAACCAGATGTTAAGCTCGCTGGACAGGACCTCTGTGACTTGTTTGATGACTAAGCAGAAAAGGAGAGGAGCAAGGAGGTCACCCTGTTGGACGCCTTCTCGCGAGTCAATTTCATGTTCGCCAAAAAGTAGCTTAAGATCCATACTGTAGCATGAATGTACAAAAGGGTAGAGGGAAGGGAAATGACTATGAACCGCACGGAGTACAGCATCCCTCCGCACCAAATTGAAGGCATTTTTGAAATCTAGCTTGATAAGGGCCTTTTCGTCTGTGATGTTGGCGATGAAGGCTCGAGCTGCATGGGCTGCCGCCTCACACCCTTGTGGAATGCCAAACCTTTTTGGTTTGGCATTCAGTTTTTGGCTTCAGCATGTTGGCCACTGCATCACTAACTGTTCTTGCAGCTGCCTTTGCGACGAGACGCCGGAGAGAATTGCCCACAGCTATTGGCCTGATCCCTCCATCCCTTTTCTGTAGAGCACAGAGAGATGCTCCAAAAAAGATAGGTCTTATGGACGCTGGTATGTTGCCAGCTAGACATGTGTTGGTGAATCTGGTTAGTTCCACCAAGAGGTTCTTTGCAATGTCACCCAGTGTAGGGTTGAGCATTTGCTTGACGTGGTTGGGTTTTAGTCCTGTGAACCCACCTGCTGATCCTGTAGGGAAGGACATGGCTGCTGTATGGACCACAGATTCAGCCACCCAGAGAGGTTCTGCTCCGGTAGCCCCCACTTGTACAATTTTGATATTATTGATATTATAGATAATGATATTATCAATTTTGATATTATAGCCCCCACTTGAAATTTTGATATTATATATATATATATATATATATATATATATATATATATATATATATGTGTCGTACCTAGTAGCCAGAACGCACTTCTCAGCCTACTATGCAAGGCCCTATTTGCCTAATAAGCCAAGTTTTCATTAATTAATTGTTTTTCGAGTACCTAACCTACCTAACCTAACCTAAACTAACTTTCTCGGCTACCTAACCTAACCTAACCTATAGAGATAGGTTAGGTTAGGTTAGGTAGGGTTGGTTAGGTTCGGTCATATATCGTCGTTAATTTTAACTCCAATAAAAAAAAATTGACCTCATACATAATGAAATGGGTAACTTTATCATTTCATAAGAAAAAAATTAGAGAAAATATATTAATTCAGGAAAACTTGGCTTATTAGGCAAATCGGGCCTTGCATAGTAGGCTGAGAAGTGCGTTCTGGCTACTAGGTACGACATATATATATATATATATATATATATATATATGTATATATATATATATGTCGTACCTAGTAGCCAGAACTCACTTCTCAGCCTACTATTCAAGGCCCGATTTGCCTAATAAGCCAAGTTTTCCTGAATTAATATATTTACTATAATTTTTTTCTTATGAAATGATAAAGCAACCCTTTTCTCTATGTATGAGGTCAATTTTTTTTTATTGGAGTTAAAATTAACGTAGATATATGACCGAACCTAACCAACCCTACCTAACCTAACCTAACCTATATTTATAGGTAAGGTTAGGTTAGGTAGCCAAAAAAAGCTAGGTTAGGTTAGGTTAGGTAGGTTATGTAGACGAAAAAACATTAATTCATGAAAACTTGGCTTATTAGGCAAATCGGGCCTTGAATAGTAGGCTGAGAAGTGCGTTCTGGCTATTAGGTACGACATATATATATATATATATATATATATATATATATATTTTGTGACGGTAACGCGTTGGTGTTCGGCTGTTTCAAAAGCTAGGGGTATGGCCTCGTCACATAAAGAAGAAAAAAGAAAAAAGCTGGAACTTTCGTCTGTGGTAAGGTAATGGGAAGACACAAAACACAAGTAAATTTAAAAATGAAATTTTAATTACGTTAGAAAAGCAAGACATGAATAAAATTGGGCATAAAAATTGTAACAGATAAATCAATCAAACAAAATAATAAGAATAATCACTGGCAAATGAAAAGTTACGTTAAGACAAGTGAATAATAGCAAAGTAAATATAGCAAAGGAAATAATGATGAAGGAATATTGGCTTCAAGCTGCCACCTCCCTTAGTACACGTAAGCCAAGGCTTAGTCTACCAATGAGACGTGTCAACTTGTGTGGAGCACGATATATTCTGTCTTCCCTAGGTCGCGGTGGCCCAGACATCAGCTCGTGTGGCGGGTGGTGGGGCAGGTGCAACGGGCACCAGTCAATCAGCGACAGGCAGGCGATGGACAAGTAGTTTGCCGGTTCACGGTGGCGGAGGCGACCAGGTGTGCCGGTGTTGGATACGTTTTGCACTCTGGGCAAAACTTGTTGTTGTACTTGTTGGATATATCTTCTATATTAGTTGTTACTGGGACGTAGTTTGGAGGGAAGAGCAGGCTCAATCTCTCTTGAAAGAGATTATCGTCACAACTCTCCCCCGAAGCCTGCGGTTCTGGAAGAAGTATGTCGTTATGTGGTGGAGTAATAGGTGGAGTTGCTTCTACTTCATAAACTCTGGAGAGTTCATCGGCTATGATGTTGTCAGAACCTTGGTATAGCGGGTCTCCAGGTTGAATTTCTGCAGTTATTAAGCCCATCGTAGAAGACGATGAGTTTAGAAGTGGGCGTGCTGCAGGAGGTGTAGGGTGGTGTGGTCCGTGTTGATGGTAGACCGAGCACTTTTCAGGTGTGGAGTAAAGTGCTGGAGCTTCAGGATGATGAAGAGTAGCTCCTTGCCAATTGTTCCATAGTTCCTTGTAACAGTAGTCGCTGACAGGTGCATTCTCCTCGCCTCGTTGCTGCATCACGACACCACCAACGCCGGTACCACTGGCGTCGACATGGAGGATGAAGGGCTTATCTGACGAGGTGAGAGTGGAATTAGAATATGGCAAAGGAGCACTATTATGGTCCTGAAAATGGTTGGGAATATCAGTATGGATTTTTGAATTAGAAAGCGCCGACTCCTTGTCAGTGCTTTCGGGAGGAGAAGCAGGGAAGGTCTCACTGTGGATGTATGGTTCTGTAAAAGTAGAGTAGTTTAACATGACAGTGGGAGGAGTACCATTATATAGCTTCAGGAGGTTGACTTGGCACAGCTGGATCTTCCGCCGCCTATCTGGAGTCTCTAGAACGTAGTTATGGTTGTTTCTGCACTCCTTGATGCGGTAGGGTCCTGAAAACCTGTTTTGTAGAGGAGAACCTGGGATAGGGAAGTAAGATAGCACGAAGTCTCCCGGACTTATTTTCTTACTTTGCTGGTCTGGTCGTAATGAGTCTTCATCCTCTCCTGTGCTTTCAATAGATTATCATGGGCAAAACTGTGGACTCTCTCTAGAATGTGTTGAAGGTTTTGAAGAAACTGGGGCACATTCTGATGCTCACTGAAGGTGGCATCTCGTAGAGAGTCTTTGAAATCCTTGAGGGGAGTATGGCACTTACGGCCGTAGAGCATCTCATAAGGAGATACTCCTAGGGACTCATTGGGAAGACTTCTATAAATGTGCATTATCAGATCTATTTGCTTATCCCAATCCTTAGAGGTTTCACTACAAAACTTTTTCAGGAGTGCTTTTATAGTCTGATGACTACGCTCAAGAGAACCCTGTGAAGCAGGATGATAGGGGCTGGACAATACCTGTGTGATGTTGAACTCCTCCAGTGTCCTTTTGAAGAGATCACTGGTGAAGTTGGTACCACAGACGCTCTGAATCTCCCTGGGAAATCCATACTGGGTGAAGATCTTCAATAAGTGCTTCACAACCGTAGCAGTCGTAATGTTCTTCACTGGAACTGCTATGGAAAATCTGGTGGTAGGACACAGGATGGTTAAGATATAGGCGTTACCTGAACTGGTCCGAGGTAAAGGACCAACACAGTCTATAAGAAGTCTGTGGAAAGGTTCCGCAGGCACCTGTATGGGAATCAGTGGCGCTCTGGGAATAGAGATGTTCGGTTTACCTGCCATCTGACATGTATGACACTGTTTTATGTACTGTTTGACGCTATTTACCATACCTGGCCAGTGGTAGTCTTGACGAATTCCATGGTAAGTCTTGTTGAATCCGTAGTGGGAGAGTGCTCCGTGGGCCAGGTGTAGAATAGTGGGCCGCAGGCTGGCAGGAATCACAAGTTGTTCGATGTTGGCCCAATCGTCCTCCTCCTTCAGTTTACTGGGTCTATATCTGCGGTAGAGCAAGTCGTTCTCTAGGAAGAACCCAGGAATACTGTCGGGTTGAGTCTCAGCCTGGAAAAATAATGGTGTTAAGGTAAGATCTTCCCTCTGTAACTTACAGAACTCCAACTTGGTCAGATTCGGGGGTAGTTTCTGAGGGTCTTGAGGGACAGCGGTAGCAGTAGAGTCAGCTGGCTGTGGTCGTGCGGCTTGTGCACGGGTGGTCACTAGAACCGGAGGAGAAACTTCATCACTCTCTTGAACCTTTGCTGGAACATACTCGAATATAGGGTTATCTGGCACAGAGGTACACACCTGGGGTTTGTCCATGACGATCAGGTTGGTCGGTTGCAGGTCTTCTGCCAAGTCGTTGCCTAGGAGAAGTTGCACTCCAGGCATGGGAAAAGGCTTTTTCCTGACGGCGACTTGGACTTCTCCGTTCACGAAGGGACAATCCAGGTGGACTCTGGCGAGAGGATAAGGAGTGGTAGCAGTGAGGTCAGTGATGAAGAGAGTTTCTCCGGTGTAGGCGATGTTGGGCACAGCCGACTTCAAGATGATCGATTGAAGAGCCGCTGTGTCCCTCAAGATCTTCAATTTGAAACGTCCCTCCGGATTTGAACCGTTGGCAGAGACAGTTCCAGTATACAGGTGGTTACTGAAAAGAGAAAGATCATTAACATGAACACCAACATTCATCACAGGCTTACCGGACTTAGGAGGAGTTGGTTTGGGTTTTTACGTGTCAGTGGTTCCTTTGTATTGAGACTTACCACACTTATCTATGGTATGTCCATAGAGTCTACAATATTTGCAGTACAATTGCGAGCCAGCTTGATCGGTACTCACTTTCTCGTAACTGTACCACGACTTCTTACTGGAGGATGGTTCTGGTGTCAGCCAGTGGATGAGGCTGTAAGTGTCAGCCGACTTAGCACACTTCAGGTAGTCGGTTTCTTCTTTATCTGCTAAATATAGACGGACAGGAGGCGGCACACACGCCTCAAGAATTCTTCAACTAGCATCAGGTTGACGAGTTCTGTAAAAGTAGAGACATGTGCTGCTTCCAGCCATTTCATAAAATATCTCCGTTTTGTGTTAGCAAACTCGAGAAAGGTAGTGGTACTTGCCTTCAGGTGGTCACGGAATTTCCTTCGATAACTTTCGGTGGAGAGAAGGTAGGCGTCCAACACTGCTTGTTTCAGAGTCTGGTAGTCATTCTCAGACGCCAAAGTTCTGAGTGTGACTGCACCTCTACCTGTAAGATATACTCTGAGAAGTGTGGCCCATTGGTCGACAGGCCAACTGAGTTGATTAGCAAGGGTTTCAAAGGTGGTAAAAAACACGTCAACTTCTGCTTCTACAAATGATGGCATTAACTTACTTGCATGTGATATATTAAAACTGATGGGAAGATTGGCAGTAGCTTGCTGGCGTTGAGCGAGGTGTGAAGTTTCCAACGCGAATTCTCGTTGACGACACTCTATAGCCAGAGTTGCTTGTTGCTTGTCATGTTCGTGTTGCATCTCCAACTCGCGTCGTTTTGTTTCAAGCTGTACTCGTTCCCGCTCACGGAGTATTGCAACATCACGTTCCTGGAGGGCGATGTCACGTTCGTGTTCTTCTTTCTTCAAGGTAGCTTCACGTTCCTTGAGGGCGATTTCTCGTTCTTGTTCTTCCCTTCGTATGGCAGCTGCTTCTCTTTGCTGCTCGAGGGCTTCCCTTTGCTGCTCACGTTCAATCTTGTCCAGCTCTAATTTGAGTTTCATCGTTGCCAAATCAGTTTTATCTGCAATATAGTAAGTTTCATGAGTTTCAGAGTCTATTTTACCTTGCTCTAAGAAGTGATCCAGTAACAGGTTGTGTATGTCATTTTTGTTGGCTTGGTAGGGAACTTCTAGTTGATACTCATGTGCAAGAGTGTGTAATTCAGTCCTCTTGGCACGACTTAAAGTCCCTATTTCACCTGCTGGATCTGCACGGAAAGCTTGGAGACGAAACATTGTGAAATTAGCAAATAAATGCACAACGAATATACTGTTGTGATATAGTGAATGTCAGAAACAGGACAACGTGTCAACTGGTACCTATCCTGTGGAATCTTTAACAATTAAAGTTAAGTACAAGATGTTAAATGATTAATTTAAATCAAGGTCGCAGGAAATCTTGTACCCGGTACTCATGTAAGAGGATAAGGGCAAGAAAATCCTACTAAACAAGTGAAACTGAGTTTCTAAAACAAATGAAACAGTTAATTGCCTCAAAAGTAAAATTGGTAGTCCAAGGATGTAGGCATACCTTGCCGAGTCTCTATAGGACATAAGCAAGTTTTCCCACTGAAATTAATATGATACTTACAGAATTAGCGAACTTTTGTGCTCTGAAAAAGAAAGCTAATTCCCTCCCAATATGTATGTATCATCATCTCTGACTGACGTGTAGGGGTGCGAGGTGTCAACTGGTGACGAGAACTGCTGCTGAGGTCCCAATTCAGCAACTAAAGTTCGTGCTAGAGGAACTATGGCCCTCTTTATCCTCCTATTGTCAGATTGCAGAAGATTAGGTGCACTTGACCCGGGGGCAGACCACAGTACCAGGGTACCAATATGATGATCTGTCGAAAATATGAGAAATATCCAAGGGACAAAAGATGGTAAACACGAAGGGAGAGATGACTAATTAAGAGTATGACTGAGGCCTACAGTCACCACGTAATCCAAAGTTGTCTCACCTTAACCATATGCTACTCTCGGAATGCACAATACACACAGCACCATATAAAAATGAAATTCAATATGAAAAATAGTAAAAGCTACGTTACCAAAGCCAAATACGCTTACCATAAATTACTACTTGGCACCAGTACCTGAGTGAAGCTCCTAGAGCAGGCCCCCACTTTATGTGACGGTAACGCGTTGGTGTTCGGCTGTTTCAAAAGCTAGGGGTATGGCCTCGTCACATAAAGAAAAAAAAAGAAAAAAGCTGGAACTTTCGTCTGTGGTAAGGTAATGGGAAGACACACAAAACAGAAGTAAATTTAACAATGAAATTTTAATTACGTTAGAAAAGCAAGACATGAATAAAATTGGGCATAAAAACTGTAACAGATAAATCAATCAAACAAAATAATAAGAATAATCACTGGCAAATGAAAAGTTACGTTAAGACAAGTGAATAATAGCAAAGTAAATATAGCAAAGGAAATAATGATGCAGGAATATTGGCTTCAAGCTGCCACCTCCCTTAGTACAAGTAAGCCAAGGCTTAGTCTACCAATGAGACGTGTCAACTTGTGTGGAGCACGATATATTCTGTCTTCCCTAGGTCGCGGTGGCCCAGACATCAGCTCGTGTGGCGGGTGGTGGGGCAGGTGCGACGGGCACCAGCCAATCAGCGACAGGCAGGTGATGGACAAGTAGTTTGCCGGTTCACGGTGGCGGAGGCGAGCAGGTGTGCCGGTGTTGGATACGTTTTGCACTCTGGGCAAAACTTGTTGTTGTACTTATGGATATATCTTCTATATTAGTTGTTACTGGGACGTAGTTTGGAGGGAAGAGCAGGCTCAATCTCTCTTGAAAGAGATTATCGTCACAAAATATATATATATATATATATATATATATATATATATATATATATATATATATATATATATATATATATAAAATATATATATATATATATATATATATATATATATATATATATATATAATTCAGAACCTAGAACAGAAACCACAACACCCCCAATAAAATTATATTACAAATCAACCATGCACAGTGAACATATAAAAGAGGAAAGAATAATGAAAGAAATAATCCGTAAAGGAGTAAAAAGCACTACTCCTAACCAAAACATAAACCTGATAATATTCTACAAAACCAAGAAGACTTCCGAACTCCTTATCAAAAACAGCCCGAAGCCGACGGAGAACCCTCTACAGCAGTCAAGCGTTGTATACATGTACACTTGCCCCCACGAAGGATGTAACCTTCAATGTAAGTACATAGGTATGACGTCGACCAAGCTGACGAGGCGTTTGACATGCCATCTTCAATCTGGTGCCCCTAGAAATCACATGAGACAAGCCCATGACATTACTCTAACAAGAGAAATGTTGAACAAGAATACTTGCATAATAGACAAAACCCAAGATTCAAGAAGATTACAAATTCTTGAGGCAATTCACATAAGAATAGAGCGACCTACCATGAACACCCAAATCACGGAACTATTTACTCTACCCACCATGAGAGTAAGGACAAGACAAGAACATATCGATGCCAACACAGAAGACAATGTCCAACATAACAGGCCAATTACACTGGATTAATCTTTGTGTTTAGATAGGCGATGCCTCGTATGGGCCAATAAGCCTTCTGCAGCCCCTATGTTTATCCCTTATGTATCCCCCCATGTTTTTCACCTTCATTGTATTATCACCTGACCTAATGCGGGTATAAAATCAACTAGTATTGTAAGATCTGTTCACTTGAGAATGAACCATGGAGGTTCGAAACGTCGTGCAAATTATACAAATAAGTGTAATACACTCTATAGTAAATCACTTCTTTTCTTCACCTTAAAAGTACGAAAATGAGTTTTCTTAGCCCTGATGCTAAGAAAATAGTTAGAGGGATAGAAGCCCTAAACCAGAAAATAATAAATACAGAATATGCGGTCATATTCAATGAAACATGTTTGAAAGAAAACCTGCTGCCAGTATACACCAATATATATATATATATATATATATATATATATATATATATATATATATATATATATATATATATATATATATATAACTGAAAACTCACACCCCAAGAAGTGACTCGAACCCATACTGCCAGGAGCAACGCAACTGGTATGTACAGGGACGCCTTAATCCGCTTGACCATCACGACCGGACATAAGGAAGTGATAGCCGAAGCTATTTGAACCACTTCCCTGCCGGCACTCGGATGGTAATCTTGGGCATAGCATTTTATCAAATCACCTCATTCTTTGGGGCACACGTGAGGAACACAAATGCAAAGAAGCCTGAATGGTCCCCAGGACTATATACAACTGAAAACTCACACCCCAGAAGTGACTCGAACCCATACTGCCAGGAGCAACGCAACTGGTATGTACAGGGACGTCTTAATCCGCTTGACCAACACGACCGGACATAAGGAAGTGATAGCCGAAGCTATTTGAACCACTTCCCCGCCGGCACTCGGATGGTAATCTTGGGCATAGCATTTTATCAAATCACCTCATTCTTTGGGGCACACGTGAGAAACACAAATGCAAAGAAGCCTGAATGGTCCCCAGGACTATTCCTGGACAGGACTTGTTCTTTTTGTTCAAGTACCAGTCCAGTTAGATTTGGAGTAGCAGGTGCAAGACCTGGAGTAGGTGGAAAATGTGCAGTGGCAGAGGGTGGGATTGTGGGGGGTGTGGGGTCAGATGGCTGGGACAAGTTCCTCACACTTGCGGCTGAGTGGCCGCCTCAATCATCACTTGTCAAAGTACGTAATCTACGGATTCTAGCCAGCTCGCACCTTCTACGGGCAGCTAGCATGCTTTCATAGTTTTCCTCATCTTCGTTTTGTACGTCATTTTGCAGTAAAAATAGCACAAATTGTGAGAGCGCGTCCACGATAGATCCACCAGCTGAGGGACACAAAGAGTGACTGACCGTTAGCCAGCAAGCCCACCCCTCTCTCACACGAGACTGTTGCCAATGAGTGAGTTTATATTCGTTTTATGCATAACACGTGCAGGCGATGAGTCACAATAACGTGGCTGAAGTATGTTGACCAGACCACACACTAGAAGTTGAAGGGACGACGACGTTTCGGTCCGTCCTGGACCATTCTCAAGTCGATTGTGATGAGGAGGTAGGGACAGGCAATAAATAGGCAAGAGAGAGCTGAGGAGAAAAGTAAGGTGTAGGGGATAGTAGTAATAATGATAACTGCAGAAGGCCTATTGGCCCATACGAGGCAGTCCCTTCAACTTCTAGTGTGTGGTCTGGTCAACATGCATAACACGTTATTTTCCATGCTATTACGAAATATTAGACTTCTACAACGTAAGACACAATACCCCACGGCGCACCCAGGCCGCGAGAACCGGATTGGGGAAACTTGCAGCGGGAAATTTGACTCTAATTACGTTATTTTTCAAGATAACATAAAACGGTTTGCACCACAGTGTTGCCAGAACGTTGTAGTATTTTTCAGAATTTTTCGTAAATTTTCGAAATTTTTCGGATTTTAACGTAGATGACACCTTATTCATTATTTATAAGATTTGTTTTGCGTATTTTTCCCTTTCACTTTACCACAGGAGACAACCGCCAAGCAGTCAAAATTTTGTTTCTCTTTTTTTTAATGTGATTGGCATTTGCACCAGCCATAGAGAAGACTACCTTAACTCCTACATTTCTCGTCACATTAATGGGGCCCCGTCCGGGATTTGTCTTCACAATAAGGTTTGTCTTGGAAGAACTACTCGGGTACTAATACTAGACCAATCATTTCAATTTGTGGTAAGTGTACTTGGCTTTGTTACACGTTGCTTTTTCAATAATTTCATAACTTTCAATTTATTTTATGGTGCTGTGTATTATGTGCTTTCCGAGTGTAACATTTTATGAGTGTTGGATGACTGGGGATTACGTGGTGTCTGGTGGCCACAGTCACTCTCTTAATTGGTTATTCATCCCTCGGTGTTATTACTCGTGTATTCCACCTTATTCTGGTCCCAAGAATATTTCTCATTTACGGCAGATCACCCCTTTGGTACCCTCGTACTTTGGTTTGTCCTCGGGACATGTACCCTATCTTCTAATCCGACCGAAGGAGGATGTAGAGGGCCATAGTTCGTCTCGCACAGACTACGCTGTTGAGTTGGGACCCCAACAGCAGTTCTCATCACCAGTTGACACTCGCACCCCTACGTGTCGGTCAGAGTTGATGATACACAGATAGGGAATTGGTATTCTTTTCCAGAGCACAAAGAACGCTAATTCTGTAAGTGTCATCTAGTTAAGTAGAAAACCCTCTGCTTCTGTCCTATAGAGACCCGGCAAGGTATCCCTACGTTTTTGGACTACCTCTCACTTTTGAAACTATTAAAGTTTCATTTATTTAAGTTGGATTTTTTTTGCCCTTATTCTCGTATATAGAGTGCCAGGTACAAGATTTCCCTGCATTTTCATTATTTAATCACTTAACATCTAATATTAACGTTAATTGTTTTGACATTAACGATTGAATTCACACAGGATAGTCACCAGTTGCCACGTCATCCTGTTACTGACACTTATAATACCACAGGTATATTCTCTGTACATATGTTTCATCTCTCAAAATGTTTCGTCTCTCAGCATTTCGTAGTGATCCAGCAAATGAAGTAGGAAAATTAATTAGTGCCAAAAAGACAAAATTACAAACTCTAGCACATGAGTACCACCTAGATGTTCCCCATGGAGCCACCAAAAGTGACTTGCATAACCTTATTCTTGACCACCTCCTAGATAATGGAAGTATAGACCCTGATTCTCACGAAAACTATTCCATTACAAACCGTCATACTATAGCAGCTATGAAGTTAAAGTTAGAACAAACGAAAGAACAACGACACCTTGCCACCCTAGAGCGTGAACGTCAGAAAGAAGCTCTACAATTCAAGGAAAGCGAAGCTTCCTTTGAGCGTGAACGCCAGAAAGAAGCTCTACAATTTAAGGAACGCGAAGCTGCCCTTGAGCGTGAACGTCAGAAAGAAGCTCTACAATTGAAGGAAAGCGAGGCTACCCTAGAGCGAGAACGCCAGAAAGAACAAGCTGCCAGGCATAAAGAAGAACTAGAGTACGAGTACGACCTTGCGAAGAAAAAGGCCGAATTTCAACTAGTAGCCGCACAAAACAAGCTGACATCATTGTAGAACAGAAAAGAAAGGAAGTGGAATTGGAAAGGACACGCCAACCACAAACAATCAGTCCTCCAGTAAGCTTCAGCATCTCCCAGGCAAGTAAGTTAATGCCACCATTCGTTGAGACAGAGATAAATGTGTTTTTTACTACTTTTGAGGCCCTAGCTAAAAAACTTAGCTGGCCTGAAGATCAGTGGTCTATACTTCTCAGAGTACATCTCGCAGGTAGAGCTGCAGTTACTCTCAGTACCTTAGCGTCTGAGAATAACTACAAGATCATAAAGCAAGTCGTTCTAGATGCCTACCTTCTCTCCATCGAAAGCTACAGACGAAAATTCCGTGATTATCTAAAGGCAAGTGACACCACCTAATTAGAATTTGCCAATACTAAGAAAAGGTATTTCATGAAATGGCTGGAAGCAGCCCATGTTTCTTCATTTTCAGACCTCGTCAACCTCATTCTAGTCGAGGAATTCTTTCGACATGTCGCTGCTTTCATCCGTCTTCACTTAGTAGACAAAGAGGAGACCGACCTCATCAGATGTGCGAAGACGGCTGACACCTACAGTCTTATACACAGGTTAACAGCTGACACATCTTCCAGTAAGAAGTCTTGGTCTAATTTTGACAAAGTGAGTACCAATCAAGCGAACTCTCAATTATATTGTAGGTATTGCAAGCTCTATGCACATACTATAGATAAATGTGGAAAAGCCCAATACAAAGGCTATAGTGAAACTCCTAAACCCAAACCGACTCCTCCTAAGTCCGGTAAGCCTGTGTTGAATATTTGTGTTCCTGTTAATGATCTTTCTCTCTTATGCAAACACCTGTACCCTGGAACTGTCTCTGCCAACAGTACAAATTCGGAGGGATGTTTCAAAGTGAAGATCTTGAGGGACACAGCAGCTCTTTAGTCTATAACTTTGAAATCGGCCGTACCTAACATCACCTACACCGGGGAGATGGTCCTTATCACTGACCTTACTGCTACCACTCCGTATCCACTCGCCAGAGTCCACCTGGATTGTCCTTTCGTACAAAGTAAAGTCCAAGTCGCCATCCGGGAAAAGCCTTTTCCCATGTCAGGGGTACAACTTCTCCAGGGCAACGACTTGGCGAAGATCTACAACCTTCAAACTTGATCATCATGGACAAACCCCAGGTATGTGACTCTGTCATGGAAAACCCCATCCTTGTGGGACCTTTGGCGCTTGGCTTTTATAGTAAAGAGGGAAACTAATAAAAAGTGATAATTAGAAATTCCAACAAGAACCAGTGTCTATGGCAAATATTAGGAAGTATAATCACTTAAATAATTAATAAGCTGTATAGATAATTTACTTGAATCAAAGCCTCAAACACCTACATTGATGGGTTATTGCTAGAACTTCATATATGTGTAGGAACTAGTGTGGTTCATGCACCAGTTCATTGTGTAATAACCTAATCTTATGACCAATTAAAGAAATGAATAGAAAATTTATCACCAGTAAATATATAGATCATTAACATCAGAAATTAATCATACTAATAAACACGTATTATCTCCAGTGTACACAGTATTCCATTAAATGATAAAATAAAATAATGAGAATTTGAAGAATTAAGGGAATACGAAAAGTCTTAGCTTGAAGACGATTTCAAAGACATCAGTTACGAATCATCCTCGGGATCTCCGGAATTCCTCATAGAACAAAGGGAGATGAATAACACGGGTAAGGTAACAGCTCGAGGATTCCTCACACGCGAGCTGTAATTTAAGGGATATTACGTAGCAATGCACTAGGCCAATAAAATATCTATATTCATGGAAATGGAAAATAAATTAGTTAGAATACTAACATGGGTTTTGTTGAGGTTGCTCAATGTAACGACAAGCTACCCCGACATATACAATCTCTAATGATGCATCAAAAGGGAGTTATATATACTTAGCTAAGGGGTACAGATTAAGTTGAGGCTTGCCGAAACCGCGTCCCAAGCTCCACTCTCACAATGGCGAACACGTGGTTGATAGCTTGGCTTGAATGTCGACGCGTTTAGTTGGCCGGTCACGATAGATCACGTAGAACAAATTAACTAGTTCTGTGATGAGTATCAGGTTAAATCTTGCTGACAACTTCACCGTAACGTGTCCTAGACTCTGACACCAAAACTTGTTGCTCAATTCCGCAACAAGTGACTTACGCCGCACGCTGGTGTCTTGTCCTCCTCGAGCCACAAATCACAATGGCGTCTCCCTCTCCACTTGCGTCTCGCATTCGCCACAGAAATTATTTATCACGAATAATATTATTTTGCGTAGTTGTGGCTAAAATGCTTTAATAAAGACTGGGTTGTAATTCTAAGGAGTTAAATATTATTACTTTCTCGTCTTATGGTAGTAAGCGAGAAATGGAGAAGATTTTAGTTTTCTCCATGGCATTCACGCAAGACGGTAAATTTATTACTTGATAACAATTGTAACTAAAAACTCTCGATTTGGAATTATTTGGGAGTTATGTTATCCATAAATAATTATCACACAGATTACTGATGATTTTAGAGAATCACATTCAATTCTCTAACACACTGGATATAAATGTGTTTAACTAGGTAGAATCTGATGCAATACTGGAGCTTGATTTCGTAAGAATTCCAGTATTATTATACAGATATGATTATTAGTTCATGTGAACCCTACTGTTAGTAAATTTTTAGTAACTACAGTAATTAGTATATTTTAACACTAGTTTATAATAATAATACAATAATATTGTATTAGTATTGGAAATTTCGAACATAACTCCGGGGGGAGATTTATCGGGTCGCAGTGTAATGTTGAGTACTGACATACCCATCCCGAAGTTAGTATTAATATTAGTATGTTAGTATGTTAGTACACACATAACGGATGTCCCGTAATTGTCAAGGACACACAAAAAACTTAAGTCTTGCAAATTTCATGTTGAATGGAACATGTTATTATGAATTATCTAAAGTTAATAACTAAGAAAGCCTACAATAAACTCTGAGACTGGTGTCGTTATGACATGTAATGTTTAGGTTACTAAGTCTTAAAGTCTAGTAAACTTTCAGATACTCTAAACGAAATGATGGTATTAATAGCCTATACAACAATTAAGAATTTAAATCACACAATTCAAATAACTGAGAATCTACTGTGATGAGAATGTTCTGGGTCATGGTGACTTGTAACGATTTGCTACTTGACATCACACCGCAGTATCATCATGATTACTTAAATTGGATGGGAAGGTATGTGCTCTTGGTCAGAGCTATAATAGGCTTGTAGCTTCCGCTTGCATTGTTGAGCAGCAGCTCTAGTGGGGCGGTTGCTCGGTGGATCAGAATTGCTGTCCTCGGAAACTGTTGGTGAAGCTGGTTCTGATAAACCCTCTCGTTCTGCTAATTCGAGAGGTACCAACTTCTCTAAGGTTTTTAGGGTAGTGTTGCCTCGGCACAAAACTTTCACTACTCTCAGGATACCTTGGTGATCTGGGTGGATAACAACAATTTTGCCTATGGGCCACTCTGACCTTGGTCCATCACTGTCAACCAATACTAGGTCTCCTGGTTTAAGTTGTACTTTATTATAGGGGCTCGAAGCTCCATAGTGGTACTCTCGTAGAGCTGTGAGATACTCTCGAGTCCACACCTCATTCCACCTTTCAATTACTCTTGAGAGATGTTGGTAACTTTCTACTAAGTCACTCCTGGTTACATGTGAAGGATCGACGGGGTCCTCTTCTGCCAAAGGTATTAGAGGGCTCAGCAGGCCTCCATGTATCAAGTGGGAGGGACTCAAAGGTTCTCTCTGTGAGAAATCATCTGACAGGTATGTTAATGAGCGGTTATTGACTCGCGCCTCGATTTCTACAACAAAGGTTTGGAGTTCGGAGTAACTAATTTTTTGTCGATGTAAGGTCTTTCTTAAACATTTTTTGACAGTTCCTATCATTCGTTCGTAGAACCCACCTTGCCAAGGGGCTCTTGGAGCTATAAATTTCCAGTGGCATTGTCGTCTCTGCAGGACTGATTGCACTTCTGGATGATTCCATACTTCTCGCAGACAGGCTTCTCCTGCCACAAAATTTGAACTATTGTCCGATATCATTAGTTTGGGACAGGATCTGCGAGCTGCAAATCTATGAAAAGCTTGTATGAAGGCTTCAGCACTCATATCTGAAGTCACTTCTAGATGTACGCCTCTGGTGGTAGCACACGTAAAGAGGCAAATGTAAGCCTTCGCTGGTATCTTATCTGGATTACCAGTGAGAAGCAAGGCTCCTGTGTAATCGACACCAGTGGTTTCAAAAGGACGAAGATGAACCACTCTTTCTTCAGGGAGTGGTGGAGGTTCTGGGTAAGGACACACTCGAGCATCGTATCTCTTGCAGATTACACAGAATTTAATAATTGACTTGACTGTTTGACGACCTTGAGGAAGCCAGTATTTCTGTCTAAGGTCGGTGAGAGTGTCTAACACTCCACCATGTAAAGAACCATATTGATGGTGATGTAAAACTAGAAGTTTGGTAATGATGTGGTAACGTGGTAGAAGGATTGGATTCTTTGTATCCAGATAAATTTTTGCATGAAGCAAACGTCCTCCACACCTTAATATATTATGAGTGTTGGCATCATACCAGATACCTAGAGACTTAGTAAATTTATCTGGAAGATTTTCATATTCGCTTCCATATGTCTCTTGCTGTGCACGTTTGATCCAGTAGAGGATAGGATTGGGAAACTTATGTCTGATTCATATCTTAGCAAGAAAGTCAAACACATGTGCTGTCACTCTTAATAACTTACTTAAGTTAGAATAGTTGTGAGGATCAATAGCTAAGATTCGATGAGATGACTTGATAAGTTGTTTTAGTGTTAATCCTCGAGATAAATAATCTGCAGGATTGTCCTTAGTAGGAACATGTCTGAATTTATATCCAGCAGATAATTCATGAATTTCCCTAACACGATTACTGACGTAGGGAGTTTTATTATTGTTGTTTCTTACCCATTGCAAGACTGCCTCATTGTCTGACCACACGACAATCTCACCAAAGTGAGTATTATTGAGTGTTTTGGTCAGGCAATGAGCCAATCTTACTCCCACCACCAATGCAGTAACTCCATTTGAGGTAAAGATCTCTTCTTAATGGGAGCAACTCTTGCCTTAGATGTGAGCAAAATTGATTGTGCACTATTAACTAAGTAGGCTACAGCGCCATACGCTTTGCCAGAGGCATCGCAAAAAACGTGCAAATTTGTGGGCAAGTTTGGTCCTGAAGCATTGTGATGAAATTTCAAAACACCTAACTGATTGAAATCCGTTGTGAGTATCTACCATTTAGCTTGTAACTCACTTGGTAACGGATCATCCCATCCCATATGTTTCTGCTAGCATTCCTGCATTAGGAGTTTGCCCCTTATTAATATAGGACTAAGTAAGCCTAAAGGGTCAAATGGTTGACTGACATATGAGAGTAATTTTCTCATGGTAAGGGATGAATTATCGGTTTGTACTGACTTGACATTCATCTCGTCAGTACCTGTGTTCCATTCCACGCCTAGAACCTTTAATTGATTAGGTACCTTATAACCTGGAAATTCTTTCTCGATTATCTGGTTTAATGATTTATTATTTGAGGCCCATGATTGTAGTGGCATATTGGCTCCTAATAACTCACGGTTAGCCTCATGGTAGATTTCTACCAAATTAGATTGATCATTTGTAGTTCCCTGGAAATTGTCGACATACAAGTTGTCACTAATTTCTGCCTTATAAGGGCTATAAGACTTCCTCAAATGTGTATCTAATGTTGTTTGCAATAGAAATGGGGAAGACGTCGCTCCGAATAATACTGAGGCAAAACGATATGTGATGATATCACTGTTAGGATCCAGTGGATCCTTAATCCAGAGAAACTTGGTATAATTACGATCCTCTTCCTGTAAACTACTCTATGGAAAGCTTTACTGATATTAGCAGTATAAGCAAAAATACCAGTACGGAATCGTAATAGCACATCATGTAGCCTTTGGGTTAGGCTAGGTCCCGTTTGGAGACATTCATTCAAAGACACACTGCTTGACTTCACTTTAGCACTACAGTTGAAGACAATATGTATTGGTGTCGTCAATGAATCTTTCACCACAGCGTGATGGGGTAAATAGTGACCTATTTTCTGGTCATCATTATCAACAACCTCGATAAATTTACTGTTGAGTTGTTGTTGGATTAGTTGAAGATACATGTTCAGTTTGTCTGGCTGCTTCTTCAGCCGTATTAATTGAGACTGTAATTGTGAGGCTGCCATAAAATAATTAACTAGAAGTTGTGGATGATTCAACTTCCATGGTAGTCTCACCCAGTATTGTTTATCTTTATAGACAACTGTATCCAGATATTGCTGGTAAGTCCACATACCATCAGGGCTTGGTTGTTCAGGGATAATACCTAAAGTGTCTAAATCCCACAGACGATGTACAAGGGGATCAGACTCAATATCTTCAGATATTTCTCTGAAATGTAGGGGTGACTGTTCCAAGCCTAGTCACGCCACTATTATGTTGTTAGATTGTTGGTTGTTTGACGCTGGATTTTGTTGGAAAAGCACCGGTCCAGTAAGCAATTTGCCTCCAGCAGATGACAACAAATTCATTCCGTGTTCTCTGGTGCATCCCGTTATAAATTTATAATAATAGTCAGCGCCTATAAGTATTCCAACATCAGTGAGGCAGTCAGAATTTATTTTGTAATCTGCTAGCCTCATGCAGTTTCGTTTAAGATATTTCGCAGTGCGAGCTAATCCTGTGACCTGCAGGTCTGTAGAAAGTTTATCTACTACTACCGCTTGTATTGGACTAGTGGAAGATCCAAGTCTCACTAATACCTTAACTACTTGGTATTCACGAGGTCCACTATTAGTCAAGAAACCAGAAATATTCAATCTCACACTTTTGGCAGATTTTAATTTTAACTGCTCGACTAATTGTTGTGTAATGAAGGTTTTCTGTGATCCTTGATCGAAAAGACCT
The DNA here is from genome assembly GCF_040958095.1 of Procambarus clarkii. Lineage (NCBI taxonomy): Eukaryota > Metazoa > Arthropoda > Malacostraca > Decapoda > Cambaridae > Procambarus > Procambarus clarkii. The sequence continues at coordinate 4,007,192 of NC_091155.1, forward strand.
TTAGTGTTAACTCTAGATTTCCTGTTTATTAGTTTAAGTTGAGCTGTAGGCAGAGTAGTATTATTGCCTGACTCAGTAGCAAGTACATTTATTTCTTGATGTACTTTACAATATTGTAATGTGGTAGAATTAGTGGCATTCTCCCCAGTTGTCATGGATTGGGTAGAAGTTTTTCTACATAAGGCATAGTGATGTACACATAGTGATGTACTGCATGAACGTAGTTGCACTACACATTTTTTGGGATCATGAGAGCCCATGCACTTGGTGCACCTGTGTATTTCTTGTAACCGTTTAATCCTGGTATTAAAGTTAGGATAAACAGGGCATTGGTAGGTGGCATGTCCTTGACTACAAAACAGACACCTTCTCTCTCTGGTTGACTTGGTCTCTTTAGCAGACAAGTCATTGGTTACCTCAGAAGGAGATACTGAATAAGTACCTACATTACCACTCCTCTTTTTAGTGGATGGAGCAGTCCTAGTTTTATATTTATTAGACTTATTCAAAGTCGGTTTGGTTTTGACTGAAGTGTCAATATTAGGTGGTTTAGACTCAGGTTTAATCTTATCATGGGTCTTCAACCTGTTAACTGTTATTCTCAGTCCCTCGAATATTTGGTCAAGAGTGAGAAACTCGGTTTTATAGTGTGAGCAGATTTCTGCTAAGATATTTCGAGGTAATTTCCTCTGCAAAAGTAATTTGATTGACCATTCTGAGGCTGGTATATCAACTTTAGTACCTAAGGCTTTCACTAGAGACTCTACTTCTAGTCTGAAGCTTTGAAGTGAGTCTGGTCTGTTATTTGGTGCATTCAGATCTAGCAACTGGTAATAAAGGTTAGCTATACTCAACTCTTTGTTGCAATAGTTCAACTTCAGCAGTTTTACAGCTTCCTCATAATTACTCTCAGTGAGAGCTAGGTTATGTATGACCTTTTTAGCCTCTCCTTTGAGAAGACTAAGCAGGTATGAGAATTTTAATAGTGGCTTTAGGCATTGTATGTACTAGCTCTATCTATAAAGCCAACAAACTTTGTAAAATCTCTTTATGTATGTACCTTTGCCTAAATAAAAATTATTATTATAAATAATTTAGAAATCTTGTCAAGAGACTATTTCTTATGTATATGAACTTCAAATGAAGTCCAAAAGTTGTCCCAATTTTCTGTATCCAGCCCTGTAAATGTAGGTAAGTCTAAAGTAGGTAAACGAACCTCTGGTAATTGGTTACTGGATTGAGACATAGCATTATTTGTATTAGATTTAGATTGTGTTACTAGATTGGATAGTATGTAAAGTTTATCTTGAGTCTCATCTTCATACTGGGAAATATCTACTATAATTCGATCCAATTCATCAGAATCAGATTCTATGGTATTCAGTAGATCAATATAAGACTGACTTGTAGATTTAACTTGATCAAATTTCAGTTCAGCCACTCTTACTGATGTCCCTAATTGATAAGAATCAATGGGAGTTGCTTTAGATAAGCCCTCAGACTTGTTAATTAGTCTGGTTAAATGACCTTTGAGGCCAATATAGGTTCTCCTTAATTGTTCAGGAGTAGCCATGATGGGCTTAAGTCCAAACTTCATGGGATTGGAATAAGTATTACTAATGAAGCTTGGGTACTTGTTCATTAGTTGACAAGTAATATTAAATGTAGCCTAATTTAACGTGGCTAAATTATACTCTACCTCATTCGAGGTTAAATGTGCCTACCTAACAACAAGTAGCTAATTATTTTGAGCACTGCTTGAACTTCACCATTAACTTTCGTCCGGTTAGCTCTTTTACATCACCATTAGATGTAATGGTGATCATCCAGCAATACTCAAAATAGATACACACAAATAATGAGTACAAGATGAAATAATATGGAGATACTCTAATCAGAGTTATCTCAAAGTTTAATCCCACTCTTGATAGGGTCAGCACAAAGGGTATAATACATATACTACTGACTAGCTTAAGTCTAGTCGTGATAATTCCTACCTAATAACTACAAATTTATTTAGTCTGTGTTTGTGCCAAATTCAGCCCAATCACAGCCTAAATTCTACCTAATAAGATTGGTAAAGATTATTGTGGTGCAGTAATGTGAATATAGTTGTTCTGTATTTTTTTTTTTTTTTTTGGATTTTATAGTTTATAAGTGTGCACTTGCACACACAAGTGAAAACAATTATGTACAGTTAACTTTGGCTTGCTAGCCACAGCCGTTTGTGATAATTGATTGTGTTGATCAATTTGTCAACTACATGTGACCTAGACTCACCTGACAGGTGTACACCATCTCTTGCCAGGTTTTGTCTATATGGTCTGGCTGTAAATTGGATATAAGTGGCATCCAATCTCACTCGTTTTTTCAGCCTGAAATTTATGTATTTAGCAGCTCTCTGGTAGTATTCTGGTGTTACTCCCCAACGATTATCTTGACTTGGTTGGCGAGGTTCCACTAATGTGAATACTACCGAATTGCTGATGAGCTTAAATGAAGAAATTATGGCTTTAAGGTGATTGATCACCTCAGCTGGATGACGAGTAGGATGGATGTCATTACCACCTAAGTAAATAATGGTTAGATGGTGTGGCCACTCTAACGCAGGTGTTAGTGTGGAATTGTTATAAAAGTTATGAGCTGTTGCTCCTGGTGACCTAAAGATTCTTACTTCAGTATGAGGTATAGGTCTAAGTGTTGTGGGTAATTGACTGTGTCCCACTAGTGCTACCTTATACATGAGGTGTAAGTAGTAATGACTTGGTGTGACTTAGGCTAACCTATGTGTTACGCTGTTGGTAGACACAATTAATTAAAATGGTTAGTCTAGACTACTTCACACGGTGATTAGTTATTACTAATTAGTATGTATATTTATATTTTATGTTTATCCAGTTCGATAAGGACCATAATGTGGGACATTTGGGGCTTGACTCTATTTATTTAATTATTAAAGTAATGAAATCAATTACGAAGGACTTACGAGAAGAATTACGCTTTTATAGTAAAGAGGGAAACTAATAAAAAGTGATAATTCGAAATTCCAAGAAGAACCAGTGTCTATGGCAAATATTAGGAAGTATAATCACTTAAATAATTAATGGGCTGTATAGATAATTTACTTGAATCAAAGCCTCAAACACCTACATTGATGGGTTATTGCTAGAACTTCATATATGTGTAGGAACTAGTGTGGTTCATGCACCAGTTCATTGTGTAATAACCTAATCTTATGACCAATTAAAGAAATCAATAGAAAATTTATCACCAGTAAATATATAGATCATTAACATCAAAAATTAATCATACTAATAAACACGTATTATCTCCAGTGTACACAGTATTCCATTAAATGATAAAATAAAATAATGAGAATTTGAAGAATTAAGGGAATATGAAACGTCTTAGCTTGAAGACGATTTCAAAGACATCAGTTACGAATCATCCTCGGGATCTCCGGAATTCCTCATAGAACAAAGGGAGATGAATAACACGGGTAAGGTAACAGCTCGTGGATTCCTCACACGCGAGCTGTAATTTAAGGGATATTACGTAGCAATGCACTAGGCTACTAAAATATCTATATTCATGGAAATGGAAAATAAATTAGTTAGAATACTAACATGGGTTTTGTTGAGGTTGCTCAATGTAACGACAAGCTACCCCGACATATATAATCTCTAATGATGCATCAAAAGGGAGTTATATATACTTAGCTAAGGGGTACAGATTAAGTTGAGGCTTGCCGAAACCGCGTCCCAAGCTCCACTCTCACAATGGCGAACACGTGGTTGATAGCTTGGCTTGAATGTCGACACGTTTAGTTGGCCGGTCACGACAGATCACGTAGAACAAATTAACTAGTTCTGTGATGAGTATCAGGTTAAATCTTGCTGACAACTTCACCGTAACGTGTCCTAGACTCTGACACCAAAACTTGTTGCTCAATTCCGCAACAAATGACTTCAAGCCGCACGCTGGCATCTTGTCCTCCTCGAGCCACAAATCACAATGGCGTCTCCCTCTCCGCTCACGTCTCGCATTCGCCACAGAAATTATTTATCACGAATAATATTATTTTGCGTAGTTGTGGCTAAAATGCTTTAATAAAGGCTGGGTTGTAATTCTAGGGAGTTAAATATTATTATTTTCTCGTCTTATGGTAGTAAGCGAGAAATGGAGAAGATTTTAGTTTTCTCCATGGCATTCACGCGTGACGGTAAATTTATTACTTGATAACAATTGTAACTAAAAACTCTCGATTTGGAATTATTTGGGAGTTATGTTATCCGTAAATAATTATCACACGGAATACTGATGATTTTAGAGAATCACATTCAATTCTCTAACACACTGGATATAAATGTGTTTAACTAGGTAGAATCTGACGCAATACTGGAGCTTGGTTTCGTAAGAATTCCAGTATTATTATACAGATATGATTATTAGTTCATGTGAACCATACTGTTAGTAAATTTTTAGTAACTACAGTAATTAGTATATTTTAACACTAGTTTATAATAATAATACAATAATATTGTATTAGTGTTGGAAGTTTCCAACAATCCTTGTGGGACATTTGGGGTTTGACTCAATTTATTTAAATATTAATGTAATGAAATTCTATTACGAAGGACCACCCGCTTTTATAGTAAAGAGGGAAACTAATAAAATATGATCATTAGAAAATTCCTAGATGAACCAGTAACTATGGATAAATACTAGAGAATATGATCACTTATATAAATTAATGGGCTGTATAATTTAACTGAATCAAAGCCTCAAACACCTACATTGGGGGGTTATTACTGGAACTTCATATATGTCCAGGAACTAGTGTGGTTCGTGCACCAGTTCATTATGCAATAATCTAATCCTATGATCAATTATAGAATCATTATATTTATCACCAATAAGAACATAGATTATGAACATGAGAAATTAATAATTATAATAAACACATGTCAATCCAAAGAAACAGTTTTCTGCATGAATAATACTACAGATAATGGAATTTAAGGAATACGGAAAGGGTCTTAGCTTGAAAACGATTTCCACAAAGTCGGTTACGACTCATCCTCGGAATCTCCTGGACTCATCATGGAACACTGGGAGATGATTAACACGGGAAATGACAGCTCGAGGAATTCTTCACACACGCTGTAAATCAAATTATATTCAGTAGCAACAGATTAAGCTGCTAGACATCTATGTTCAAGAAAATTAAATTAAATAATGGAGGTAAATAATAACCTGTGGTTTTTTATAGTCGCTCTGCGTGACGACAAGCTACCCAGCTATAACCCCCTCCTAAATGATGCATCAAATGGGAATAAAGGTACTTAGCTAATCGGGCACTGTGTAAGTTAAGGCTTGCCGAAGTTCGGGTCCTAGGTTCAGGCGTCGTTGTAACGAACACGTGGTGTCGAGCCTAGCCTAGATGTTGACGCGCTTATCTGGCCGGTCACGTTGTGCTACACGGAACAAATTTAACAGGTTCCTGGCTGAATGTCAAATTAAATCTCTTGACAATTCAACACGATGTGTAAAGTGACACTGACACCAGCTAAGTTGTTGTCAGCAAAGGTTCTTCACACCTCACAGTGGCGACTTTCATCTGGAGCTCTTGGTGGCGTCTACCCTGGTGGCTTGGGTAATGGCGTCTCTCTCCGAGCACGTCGCCTCGTGTACTCGCGTCTCCCCTGCCCCGCTTCGCGTCCCGCGTTTGATACACAAATTATTTACTACGAATATTATCATTTCTCGCAGTTGTGATTGAAATGCTCGGATAAGGACGGGTTTATTATTCAGAGGAGTTAAATATAATTATTTGCCCATTTTATGATGGTAAACGAGCAATGGAGATGAGTAAACGAGCAATGGAGATGAATTAAAGTCTCTCCAGGGCATTCACGCGTGACGTTAAATTTATTACCAGATAACAGTTATAACTATAAACGCTCTATTTGGCATTAGTTGGGGATCAGTTTATCTGTAAATAATTATCACACAGAACACCGTTGTTTTATAGAGAATCAAACTCAATTCTCAGACACATTGGATATAGTTGTGTTTATTATAATGGAATCTGACGCAATACTGGCGTCTGGTGACGTAAGAATTCTAGCCTTATTGTACAGATGTAATTATTAGTACATGTGAACTCTACGTTTGGTTAATTTTAATTACTACAATGATTAGTAGATTTAGTAATAATTAATAATAATACAACAGTGTTGTATTTAGTGTTGGAAATTTCCAACATAACTCCAGGGGGAGAGTTTTAGGGTCGCAGTGTAATGTGGAGTACTGACACACCTATCCCGAAGTTGGTATTAATATTAGTATGTTAGTATGTTAGTACACACATAACGAATGTCCCGTATTTGTCAAGGACATACAAGAAACTTAAGTCTTGCTGATTTCATGTTAAATGGAACATGTTATTATGAATTACCTAAAGCTGATAACTAAGAACTTACACTAGACTCTGTGACTGGTGTCGCTATGACATGTAATGTGTATGTTACAAAATCTCAAAGTCTGCAAACTCTCAGATACTCTAGATAAATAATGTTATTTATAGCCTATACAACAATTAAAGATTTAAATCACACAATTCAAACAACAGAATCTACGGTGATGAGAATGTCCTGGGTCATAGTGACTTGTAATGGTTTGTTACTTGACATCACACCACAGTATCATCATAGTTATCTAAATTGGATGTAAAGGGAATTACTCTTGGTCAGAGCTGTAATAGGCTTGCAGTTTCCGCTTACATTGTTGAGCAGCAGCTCTAGTGGGGCGGTTGCTCGGAGGATCAGAATCACTGTCCTCGGAAACTACTGGGGAAGCTAGTTCTGGTTGATACTCTCGTTCAGCCAATTCGAGAGGAACCAGCTTCTCTAAAGTTTTCAGAGTAGTGTTGCCTCGGCATAAAACTTTCACTACTCTCAGGACACCTTGATGATCTGGATAAATGGCAACAATTTTGCCTATGGGCCACTCTGACCTTGGTCCATCACTGTCGACTAGTACTAGGTCCCCTGGTTTTAGTTGCACTTTATTATAAGGACTCGAAGCTCCGTAGTGGTACTCTCGTAGAGCTGTGAGGTACTCTCGAGTCCACACCTCATTCCACCTGTTAATATCCCCTGAAAGATGCTGGTAGCTTTCCACCAAGTCACCTCTGGTCACATGTGACGGGTCTACGGGGTCCTCTTCGGCTAAAGGAATGAGAGGGCTCAGTAGACCTCCATGGATCAAGTGTGAGGGACTCAGAGGTTCTCTCTGGGTGAAATCATCAGACAGGTATGTTAATGGGCGGTTATTGACTCGCGCCTCGATTTCCACAACAATGGTTTGGAGCTCGGAGTAACTGACCCTTTGTCTGTGTAAAGTTTTTCTTAAACACTTCTTGACTGTGCCTATCATTCGCTCATAGAACCCACCTTGCCAAGGGGCTCTTGGTGCTATAAATTTCCAGTGACATTGTCGTCTCTGCAGGACTGACTGTACTTCTGGGTGATTCCAGACTTCTCGTAGACAAGCTTCTCCTGCCACAAAATTGGAACCATTGTCCGATATCATTAATTTGGGACAAGATCTGCGAGCAGCAAATCTGCGGAAGGCCTGGAGGAAGGCTTCAGCACTCATATCTGAAGTCACTTCTAAATGTACGCCACTGGTTGTAGCACACGTAAAGAGACAAATGTACGCTTTCACTGGTATCTTGTCTGGGTTGCCAGTGAGAAGTAAGGCTCCTGTGTAATCAACACCAGTGGTTTCAATGGGACGAAGATGAACCACTCTTTCCTCAGGGAGTGGTGGAGGTCCTGGGTAAGGACATACTCTAGCATCGTATCTTTTACAGATTACACAGAATTTAATTATTGACTTAACTGTCTGACGACCTTGAGGAAGCCAGTACTTTTGTCTAAGGTCGGTGAGAGTATCTAACACTCCACCATGTAAAGTACCATATTGATGGTGATGCAAAACAAGAAGTTTAGTGATGATGTGCTGACGAGGTAAAAGAATTGGATTCTTTGTGTCCAAATCAATTTTTGCATGAAGCAAACGTCTTCCACATCTTAGTATATTATGAGTGTTGGCATCATACCAGATACCTAGAGACCTAGTTAATTTATCTGGAAGATTTTCATATTCGCTTCCATATGTCTCTTGTTGTGCACGTTGGATCCAGTAGAGGATAGGATTGGGAAACTTATGTCGAATTCCTATCTTAACAAGAAAGTCAAACACATGTGCAGTCACTCTTAATAACTTACTTAAGTTAGAATAATTGTGAGGATCAATGGCTAAGATTCGTTGAGTTTCTGGTTCTTTCATGGGAGTGGTGATATTGGTCACTATGACTTGTGGCTTTTGTTTGGGCCACTGTCCACCAACAAGCCATGAAGGTCCATTGAACCACAGCGAAGACTTGATAAGTTGTTTTATCGTTAACCCTCGAAATAAATAATCTGCAGGATTGTCCTAAGTAGGAACATGTCTGAATTTATATCCAGCAGATAACTCATGAATTTCCCTAACACGATTACTGACGTAGGGAGTCTTGTTGTTGTTGTTTCTTACCCATTGTAAGACTGCCTCGTTGTCTGACCACACGACAATCTCACCAAAGTGGATATTATTGAGTGTCTTTGTCAGGCAATGAGCCAATCTTACTCCCACCAGCAATGCAGTCAACTCCATTTGAGGTAAAGATCTCTTCTTAATGGGAGCAACTCTTGCTTTAGATGTGAGCAAAATTGATTGTGCACTGTTAACTAAGTAGGCTACAGCGCCATATGCTTTGCCAGAGGCATCGCAGAAAACATGTAAATTTGTGGGTAAGTTTGGTCCTGAAGCATTACGAGGAAATTTCAAAACACCTAACTGATTAAAATCCCATGCGAGTATCTGCCATTTAGCTTGTAACTCACTTGGTAACGGATCATCCCATCCCATATGTTTCTGCCAGCACTCCTGCATTAGGAGTTTGCCCCTTATTAATATAGGAGTAAGTAAGCCTAAAGGGTCAAATGGTTGACTGACAAACGAGAGCAGTGTTCTCATGGTAAGGGTTGAGTTATCAGTTTGTACTGACTTGACATTCATCTCGTCAGTACTGGTGTTCCATTCCACGCCTAGAACCTTTAATTGATTGGGTACCTGATAACCTGGAAATTCTTTCTCGATTACCTGGTTGAGTAATTCATTATTTGAGGCCCATGACTGTAGTGGCATATTGGCTCCTAATAGCTCACGGTTAGCCTCATGGTAGATTTCTACCAAATTAGTTTGTTCATTAGTTGTTCCCTGGAAATTGTCGACATACAAGATGTCGCTAATGTCTGCCTTATAAGGGCTATTTGATTTCCTCAAATGTGTGTCTAATGTTGCTTGCAAAAGAAACGGTGAGGACGTAGCTCCGAATAATACTGAGGCAAAACGATATGTGATGATATCACTGTTAGGATCCAGTGGGTCCTTAATCCAGAGAAATTTTGTGTAGTTACGATCTTCCTCCTGCAAACCTACTCAGAGGAAGGCTTTGCTGATATCAGCAGTATAGGCGAAAATACCAGTGCGAAATCGTAACAGCACATCATGTAGCCTTTGGGTTAGGCTAGGTCCCGTTTGGAGACATTCATTTAAAGACACACTGCTTGGCTTTACTTTAGCACTACAGTTAAAGACAATACGAATAGGTGTTGTCAATGAGTCTTTCACCACAGCGTGATGAGGTAAATAATGACCTATTTTTCGGTCATCGTTATCAACAACTTCAATAAATTTACTGTTAAGTTGTTGTTGGATGAGTTGATGATACATGTTCAGTTTGTCTGACTGCTTCTGTAGTCGTGCTAATTGAGACTGCAATTGTGAGGCTGCCATAAAATAATTAACTGGAAGTTGTGGATGGTCCAACTTCCATGGGAGTCTTACCCAGTATTGTTTATTTTCATAGACAACTGTATCCAGATATTGCTGGTAAGTCCACATATCATCAGGGCTTGGTTGTTCAGGGATAATACCTAAAGTGTCTAAATCCCACAAACGATGTACAGGTGGATCAGACTCAATATCTTCAGATATCTCTCTGAAATGTAGGGGTGACTGTTCCAAGCCAAGTCATGCCACTATTATGTTATTAGATTGTTGGTTTGTTGACGCTGGATTTTGTCGGAAAAGCACCGGTCCAGTAAGCAATTTGCCTCCAGCAGACGACAACAAATTCATTCCGTGTTGTCTGGTGCATCCAGTTATAAATTTGTAATAATGATCCGCGCCTATAAGTATTCCAACATCAGTGAGGCAGTCAGAATTTATTTTATAATCTGCTAGCCTCATGCGGTTTCGTTTAAGATGTCTCGCAGTGCGAGCTAACCCTGTGACCTGCAGGTCTGTAGAAAGTTTATCTACTACTACCGCTTGTATTGGACTAGTGGAAGATCCGAGTCTCACTAATACCTTAACTACTTGGTATTCACGAGGTCCACTATTAGTCAAGAAACCAGAAATGTTTAACTTCACACTTTTGGCAGGTTTTAAATTTAACTGTTCTACTAACTGTTGTGTAATGAAGGTTTTCTGTGATCCTTGATCAAAAAGACCTCTAGTGTTAACTCTAGATCTTCGGTTTATTAGTCTAAGTTGAGCTGTAGGCAGAGTGGTATTATTGCCTGACTCAGTAGGAAGTACATTTACTTCTTGATGCACTTTGCAATATTGCACTGTGGTAGAATTCGTGGAATTCTCCCCAGTGGTCATGGTTGGTGTAGAAGATTTTCTACATAAGGCGTAGTGATGTACACCTTGGTTGCATCTGTTGCAGGAACGTAGCTGCACTACACATTTTTTGGGATCATGAGAGCCCATGCACTTGGTGCACTTGTGTATTTCTTGCAACCTTTTAATCCTAGTATTATAAGTAGGATAAACAGAGCATTGGTAGGTGGCATGTCCTTGATTTCAAAACAGACACCTTCTCTGGTTAATTGACTTGGTCTCTTTAGTAGACAAGTCATTGGTTATCTCAGAAGGAGACACTGAATAAGTACCTACATTTCCACTTCTTTTCCCAGTGGATGGAGTAGTCTTGGATTTATATTTACTAGACTTATTCAAAGCCTGTTTAGGTTTGACTGAAGTGTCAGTATTAGTTGGTTTAGACTCAGGTTTAATTTTATCATGAGTCTTCAACCTGTTAACCGTTATTCTCAATCCCATGAATATTTGGTCAAGAGTGAGAAACTCGGTATTATAGTGTGAGCAGAGCTCTGTTAAGATATTTCGAGGTAATTTCCTCTGCAAAAGTAACTTGATTGACCATTCTGAGGCTGGTATATCAACTTTAGTACCTAAGGCCTTTACTAGAGACTCTACTTCTAGTCTGAAGCTTTGAAGTGACTCTGGTCTACTATTTGGTGCATTCAGATCTAGCAATTGGTAATAGAGGGTAGCTATACTTAACTCTTTGTTGCAATAGTTCAACTTCAAAAGTTTTATAGCTTCCTCATAATTACTCTCATCGAGAGTTAGGTTATGTATGATCTTTTTAGCCTCTCCTTTGAGAAGACTAAGCAGGTGTGAGAATTTGGAAACCTTGTCAAGAGACTGTTTCTTGTGTATATGAACTTCAAATGAAGTCCAAAAATTATCCCAATTTTCTGTATCTAATCCTGAAAATGTAGGCAAGTCTAAAGTAGGTAAACGAACCTCTGGTAGTTGGGTATTGAATTGAGACCCTGTGTTACTGGTATTGGATCCAGATTGTTTTGCTAATTTAGATAGCATGTAAAGTTTATCTTGAGTCTCATCTTCATACTGGGAGATACCGTCTACAATTTGACTTACTTCATCAGGATCAGTCTCTGTGGTATTCAGTAGAGTAATATAAGACTGACTGGTAGATCTAACTTGATCAAATTTCAGTTCAGCTACTCTTACTGATGTCTCTAAGTGATAAGAGTCAATGGGAGTATCTTTAGATAAGCCCTCAGCCTTGTTAATTAGTCTGGTTAAATGACCTTTTAGGCCAATATAGGTTCTCCTTAATTGCTCAGGAGTAGCCATGTTGGGCTTGGGTCCAAACTTCATGGGATTAGTATATATATTACTAATGAAGCTTGGGTACTTGCTCATTAGTAGACAAGTAACATTAAAGGTAGTCTAATTTAAGGTGGCTAATTTATACTTTACCTCACTTGAGGTTAAATGTACCTACCTAACAACAAGTAGCTAGATATTTTGTGCATTGTCTGAACTTCACCATTAGTTCTCGTCCGGTTAGCTCATCAATATCACCATTAGAGGTAATGGGGATCATCCAGCAATACACAAAATAGATACATACAAAATAATGAGTACAAGAGAAATATTATGGAGACACTCCAATCAGAGTTATCTCAAAATTTAATCCCACCCTGGATAGGGTCAGCACAAATAGTATAATACATACACTACTGACTAGCTTAAGTCTAGTCGTGATAATTCCTACTTAAGAACTATAAACTTATTTAGTCTGGGCTTGTACCAAATTCAGCACAATCTCAGCCTAAATTCTACCTAATAAGATTGGTAAAGATTATTGTGGTGCAGTAAGGTGAATATAATTGTGCTGTATTTTTTATTTTTTTTTGTTTTTATAAGAGTGCACTTGCACACACAAGTGAAACAATTATGTACAGTTAAGTTTGGCTTGCCAGCCACAGCCGTTTGTGATAGTTGATGGTGTTGATCAACTTGTCAACCACATGCAACCTAGACTCACCTGACAAGTGTACACCATCTCTGGTTAGGTTTTGTCTATAAGGAATGGCTGTAAATTGGATATAAGTGGCATCCAATCTCACTCGTTTTTTCAGCCTGAAATTTATGTATTTAGCAGCTCTCTGGTAATATTCTGGTGTTACTCCCCAACGATTATCTTGACTTGGTTGGCGAGGTTCCACTAACGTGAATACTACCGAATTACTGATGAGCTTGAAAGAAGAAATTATGGCTTTAAGGTGTTTGATCACCTCAGCTGGATGACGAGTAGGATGGATGTCATTACCACCTAAGTATATAATGGTTAGATGGTGAGGCCACTCTAACGCAGGTGTTAGTGTGGAATTGTTATAAAAGTTATGAGCTGTTGCTCCTGGTGACCTAAAAATTCTTACTTCTGTATGAGATATAGGTCTAAGTGTTGTGGGTAATTGACTGTGTCCCACGAGTGCTACCTTATACATGTGGTGAAAGTAGCAATGAATTGGGGTGACTTAGACTAACTGATGTGTTACGCTGTTGGCTGACACAATTAATTAAATGGTTAGTCGAGATTACATCACACAAGGATTAGTTATTAATAATTAGTATTAATAATTATAGTTTATGTTTATCCGGTTTGAAGGACCATAATGTGGGACATTTGGGGTTTGACTCTATTTATTTAAATATTAATGTAATGAAATTCTATTACGAAGGACCACCCGCTTTTATAGTAAAGAGGGAAACTAATAAAATATGATCATTAGAAAATTCCTAGATGAACCAGTAACTATGGATAAATACTAGAGAATATGATCACTTATATAAATTAATGGGCTGTATAATTTAACTGAATCAAAGCCTCAAACACCTACATTGGGGGGTTATTACTGGAACTTCATATATGTCTAGGAACTAGTGTGGTTCGTGCACCAGTTCATTATGCAATAATCTAATCCTAAGACCAATTATAGAATCATTATATTTATCACCAATAAGAACATAGATTATGAACATGAGAAATTAATAATTATAATAAACACATGTCAATCCAAAGAAACAGTGTTCTGCATGAATAATACTACAGGTAATGGAATTTAAGGAATACGGAAAGGGTCTTAGCTTGAAGACGATTTCCAAGAAGTCGGTTACGACTCATCCTCGGAATCTCCTGGACTCATCATGGAACACTGGGAGATGATTAACACGGGAAATGACAGCTCGGAGAATTCTTCACACACGCTGTAAATCAAATTATATTCAGTAGCAACAGATTAAGCTGCTAGACATCTATGTTCAAGAAAATTAAATTAAATAATGGAGGTAAATAATAACCTGTGGTTTTTTATAGTCGCTCTGCGTGACGACAAGCTACCCAGCTATAACCCCCTCCTAAATGATGCATCAAATGGGAATAAAGGTACTTAGCTAATCGGGCACTGTGTAAGTTAAGGCTTGCCGAAGTTCGCGTCCTAGGTTCAGGCGTCGTTGTAACGAACACGTGGTGTCGAGCCTAGCCTAGATGTTGATGCGCTTATCTGGCCGGTCACGTTGTGCTACACGGAACAAATTTAACAGGTTCCTGGCTGAATGTCAAATTAAATCTCTTGACAATTCAACACGATGTGTAAAGTGACACTGACACCAGCTAAGTGATTGTCTGCAAAGGTTCTTCACACCTCACAGTGGCGACTTTCATCTGGAGCTCTTGGTGGCGTCTACCCTGGTGGCTTGGGTAATGGCGTCTCTCTCCGAGCGCGTCGCCTCGTGTACTCGCGTCTCCCCTGCCCCGCTCCGCGTCCCACGTTTGATACACAAATTATTTACTACGAATATTATCATTTCTCGCAGTTGTGATTGAAATGCTCGGATAAGGACGGGTTTATTATTCAGAGGAGTTAAATATAATTATTTGCCCATTTTATGATGGTAAACGAGCAATGGAGATGAGTAAACGAGCAATGGAGATGAATTAAAGTCTCTCCAGGGCATTCACGCGTGACGTTAAATTTATTACCAGATAACAGTTATAACTATAAACGCTCTATTTGGCATTAGTTGGGGATCAGTTTATCTGTAAATAATTATCACACAGAACACCGTTGTTTTATAGAGAATCAAACTCAATTCTCAGACACATTGGATATAGTTGTGTTTATTATAATGGAATCTGACGCAATACTGGCGTCTGGTGACGTAAGAATTCTAGCCTTATTGTACAGATGTAATTATTAGTACATGTGAACTCTACGTTTGGTTAATTTTAATTACTACAATGATTAGTAGATTTAGTAATAATTAATAATAATACAACAGTGTTGTATTTAGTGTTGGAAATTTCCAACATAACTCCAGGGGGAGAGTTTTAGGGTCGCAGTGTAATGTGGAGTACTGACACACCTATCCCGAAGTTGGTATTAATATTAGTATGTTAGTATGTTAGTACACACATAACGAATGTCCCGTATTTGTCAAGGACATACAAGAAACTTAAGTCTTGCTGATTTCATGTTAAATGGAACATGTTATTATGAATTACCTAAAGCTGATAACTAAGAACTTACACTAGACTCTGTGACTGGTGTCGCTATGACATGTAATGTGTATGTTACAAAATCTCAAAGTCTGCAAACTCTCAGATACTCTAGATAAATAATGTTATTTATAGCCTATACAACAATTAAAGATTTAAATCACACAATTCAAACAACAGAATCTACGGTGATGAGAATGTCCTGGGTCATAGTGACTTGTAATGGTTTGTTACTTGACATCACACCACAGTATCATCATAGTTATCTAAATTGGATGTAAAGGGAATTACTCTTGGTCAGAGCTGTAATAGGCTTGCAGTTTCCGCTTACATTGTTGAGCAGCAGCTCTAGTGGGGCGGTTGCTCGGAGGATCAGAATCACTGTCCTCGGAAACTACTGGGGAAGCTAGTTCTGGTTGATACTCTCGTTCAGCCAATTCGAGAGGAACCAGCTTCTCTAAAGTTTTCAGAGTAGTGTTGCCTCGGCATAAAACTTTCACTACTCTCAGGACACCTTGATGATCTGGATAAATGGCAACAATTTTGCCTATGGGCCACTCTGACCTTGGTCCATCACTGTCGACTAGTACTAGGTCCCCTGGTTTTAGTTGCACTTTATTATAAGGACTCGAAGCTCCGTAGTGGTACTCTCGTAGAGCTGTGAGGTACTCTCGAGTCCACACCTCATTCCACCTGTTAATATCCCCTGAAAGATGCTGGTAGCTTTCCACCAAGTCACCTCTGGTCACATGTGACGGGTCTACGGGGTCCTCTTCGGCTAAAGGAATGAGAGGGCTCAGTAGACCTCCATGGATCAAGTGTGAGGGACTCAGAGGTTCTCTCTGGGTGAAATCATCAGACAGGTATGTTAATGGGCGGTTATTGACTCGCGCCTCGATTTCCACAACAATGGTTTGGAGCTCGGAGTAACTGACCCTTTGTCTGTGTAAAGTTTTTCTTAAACACTTCTTGACTGTGCCTATCATTCGCTCATAGAACCCACCTTGCCAAGGGGCTCTTGGTGCTATAAATTTCCAGTGACATTGTCGTCTCTGCAGGACTGACTGTACTTCTGGGTGATTCCAGACTTCTCGTAGACAAGCTTCTCCTGCCACAAAATTGGAACCATTGTCCGATATCATTAATTTGGGACAAGATCTGCGAGCAGCAAATCTGCGGAAGGCCTGGAGGAAGGCTTCAGCACTCATATCTGAAGTCACTTCTAAATGTACGCCACTGGTTGTAGCACACGTAAAGAGACAAATGTACGCTTTCACTGGTATCTTGTCTGGGTTGCCAGTGAGAAGTAAGGCTCCTGTGTAATCAACACCAGTGGTTTCAATGGGACGAAGATGAACCACTCTTTCCTCAGGGAGTGGTGGAGGTCCTGGGTAAGGACATACTCTAGCATCGTATCTTTTACAGATTACACAGAATTTAATTATTGACTTAACTGTCTGACGACCTTGAGGAAGCCAGTACTTTTGTCTAAGGTCGGTGAGAGTATCTAACACTCCACCATGTAAAGTACCATATTGATGGTGATGCAAAACAAGAAGTTTAGTGATGATGTGCTGACGAGGTAAAAGAATTGGATTCTTTGTGTCCAAATCAATTTTTGCATGAAGCAAACGTCTTCCACATCTTAGTATATTATGAGTGTTGGCATCATACCAGATACCTAGAGACCTAGTTAATTTATCTGGAAGATTTTCATATTCGCTTCCATATGTCTCTTGTTGTGCACGTTGGATCCAGTAGAGGATAGGATTGGGAAACTTATGTCGAATTCCTATCTTAACAAGAAAGTCAAACACATGTGCAGTCACTCTTAATAACTTACTTAAGTTAGAATAATTGTGAGGATCAATGGCTAAGATTCGTTGAGTTTCTGGTTCTTTCATGGGAGTGGTGATATTGGTCACTATGACTTGTGGCTTTTGTTTGGGCCACTGTCCACCAACAAGCCATGAAGGTCCATTGAACCACAGCGAAGACTTGATAAGTTGTTTTATCGTTAACCCTCGAAATAAATAATCTGCAGGATTGTCCTAAGTAGGAACATGTCTGAATTTATATCCAGCAGATAACTCATGAATTTCCCTAACACGATTACTGACGTAGGGAGTCTTGTTGTTGTTGTTTCTTACCCATTGTAAGACTGCCTCGTTGTCTGACCACACGACAATCTCACCAAAGTGGATATTATTGAGTGTCTTTGTCAGGCAATGAGCCAATCTTACTCCCACCAGCAATGCAGTCAACTCCATTTGAGGTAAAGATCTCTTCTTAATGGGAGCAACTCTTGCTTTAGATGTGAGCAAAATTGATTGTGCACTGTTAACTAAGTAGGCTACAGCGCCATATGCTTTGCCAGAGGCATCGCAGAAAACATGTAAATTTGTGGGTAAGTTTGGTCCTGAAGCATTACGAGGAAATTTCAAAACACCTAACTGATTAAAATCCCATGCGAGTATCTGCCATTTAGCTTGTAACTCACTTGGTAACGGATCATCCCATCCCATATGTTTCTGCCAGCACTCCTGCATTAGGAGTTTGCCCCTTATTAATATAGGAGTAAGTAAGCCTAAAGGGTCAAATGGTTGACTGACAAACGAGAGCAGTGTTCTCATGGTAAGGGTTGAGTTATCAGTTTGTACTGACTTGACATTCATCTCGTCAGTACTGGTGTTCCATTCCACGCCTAGAACCTTTAATTGATTGGGTACCTGATAACCTGGAAATTCTTTCTCGATTACCTGGTTGAGTAATTCATTATTTGAGGCCCATGACTGTAGTGGCATATTGGCTCCTAATAGCTCACGGTTAGCCTCATGGTAGATTTCTACCAAATTAGTTTGTTCATTAGTTGTTCCCTGGAAATTGTCGACATACAAGATGTCGCTAATGTCTGCCTTATAAGGGCTATTTGATTTCCTCAAATGTGTGTCTAATGTTGCTTGCAAAAGAAACGGTGAGGACGTAGCTCCGAATAATACTGAGGCAAAACGATATGTGATGATATCACTGTTAGGATCCAGTGGGTCCTTAATCCAGAGAAATTTTGTGTAGTTACGATCTTCCTCCTG
The DNA here is from genome assembly GCF_040958095.1 of Procambarus clarkii. Taxonomy (NCBI): domain Eukaryota; kingdom Metazoa; phylum Arthropoda; class Malacostraca; order Decapoda; family Cambaridae; genus Procambarus; species Procambarus clarkii. Next base: position 4,025,582 of record NC_091155.1, read on the forward strand.
CAAACCTACTCAGAGGAAGGCTTTGCTGATATCAGCAGTATAGGCGAAAATACCAGTGCGAAATCGTAACAGCACATCATGTAGCCTTTGGGTTAGGCTAGGTCCCGTTTGGAGACATTCATTTAAAGACACACTGCTTGGCTTTACTTTAGCACTACAGTTAAAGACAATACGAATAGGTGTTGTCAATGAGTCTTTCACCACAGCGTGATGAGGTAAATAATGACCTATTTTTCGGTCATCGTTATCAACAACTTCAATAAATTTACTGTTAAGTTGTTGTTGGATGAGTTGATGATACATGTTCAGTTTGTCTGACTGCTTCTGTAGTCGTGCTAATTGAGACTGCAATTGTGAGGCTGCCATAAAATAATTAACTGGAAGTTGTGGATGGTCCAACTTCCATGGGAGTCTTACCCAGTATTGTTTATTTTCATAGACAACTGTATCCAGATATTGCTGGTAAGTCCACATATCATCAGGGCTTGGTTGTTCAGGGATAATACCTAAAGTGTCTAAATCCCACAAACGATGTACAGGTGGATCAGACTCAATATCTTCAGATATCTCTCTGAAATGTAGGGGTGACTGTTCCAAGCCAAGTCATGCCACTATTATGTTATTAGATTGTTGGTTTGTTGACGCTGGATTTTGTCGGAAAAGCACCGGTCCAGTAAGCAATTTGCCTCCAGCAGACGACAACAAATTCATTCCGTGTTGTCTGGTGCATCCAGTTATAAATTTGTAATAATGATCCGCGCCTATAAGTATTCCAACATCAGTGAGGCAGTCAGAATTTATTTTATAATCTGCTAGCCTCATGCGGTTTCGTTTAAGATGTCTCGCAGTGCGAGCTAACCCTGTGACCTGCAGGTCTGTAGAAAGTTTATCTACTACTACCGCTTGTATTGGACTAGTGGAAGATCCGAGTCTCACTAATACCTTAACTACTTGGTATTCACGAGGTCCACTATTAGTCAAGAAACCAGAAATGTTTAACTTCACACTTTTGGCAGGTTTTAAATTTAACTGTTCTACTAACTGTTGTGTAATGAAGGTTTTCTGTGATCCTTGATCAAAAAGACCTCTAGTGTTAACTCTAGATCTTCGGTTTATTAGTCTAAGTTGAGCTGTAGGCAGAGTGGTATTATTGCCTGACTCAGTAGGAAGTACATTTACTTCTTGATGCACTTTGCAATATTGCACTGTGGTAGAATTCGTGGAATTCTCCCCAGTGGTCATGGTTGGTGTAGAAGATTTTCTACATAAGGCGTAGTGATGTACACCTTGGTTGCATCTGTTGCAGGAACGTAGCTGCACTACACATTTTTTGGGATCATGAGAGCCCATGCACTTGGTGCACTTGTGTATTTCTTGCAACCTTTTAATCCTAGTATTATAAGTAGGATAAACAGAGCATTGGTAGGTGGCATGTCCTTGATTTCAAAACAGACACCTTCTCTGGTTAATTGACTTGGTCTCTTTAGTAGACAAGTCATTGGTTATCTCAGAAGGAGACACTGAATAAGTACCTACATTTCCACTTCTTTTCCCAGTGGATGGAGTAGTCTTGGATTTATATTTACTAGACTTATTCAAAGCCTGTTTAGGTTTGACTGAAGTGTCAGTATTAGTTGGTTTAGACTCAGGTTTAATTTTATCATGAGTCTTCAACCTGTTAACCGTTATTCTCAATCCCATGAATATTTGGTCAAGAGTGAGAAACTCGGTATTATAGTGTGAGCAGAGCTCTGTTAAGATATTTCGAGGTAATTTCCTCTGCAAAAGTAACTTGATTGACCATTCTGAGGCTGGTATATCAACTTTAGTACCTAAGGCCTTTACTAGAGACTCTACTTCTAGTCTGAAGCTTTGAAGTGACTCTGGTCTACTATTTGGTGCATTCAGATCTAGCAATTGGTAATAGAGGGTAGCTATACTTAACTCTTTGTTGCAATAGTTCAACTTCAAAAGTTTTATAGCTTCCTCATAATTACTCTCATCGAGAGTTAGGTTATGTATGATCTTTTTAGCCTCTCCTTTGAGAAGACTAAGCAGGTGTGAGAATTTGGAAACCTTGTCAAGAGACTGTTTCTTGTGTATATGAACTTCAAATGAAGTCCAAAAATTATCCCAATTTTCTGTATCTAATCCTGAAAATGTAGGCAAGTCTAAAGTAGGTAAACGAACCTCTGGTAGTTGGGTATTGAATTGAGACCCTGTGTTACTGGTATTGGATCCAGATTGTTTTGCTAATTTAGATAGCATGTAAAGTTTATCTTGAGTCTCATCTTCATACTGGGAGATACCGTCTACAATTTGACTTACTTCATCAGGATCAGTCTCTGTGGTATTCAGTAGAGTAATATAAGACTGACTGGTAGATCTAACTTGATCAAATTTCAGTTCAGCTACTCTTACTGATGTCTCTAAGTGATAAGAGTCAATGGGAGTATCTTTAGATAAGCCCTCAGCCTTGTTAATTAGTCTGGTTAAATGACCTTTTAGGCCAATATAGGTTCTCCTTAATTGCTCAGGAGTAGCCATGTTGGGCTTGGGTCCAAACTTCATGGGATTAGTATATATATTACTAATGAAGCTTGGGTACTTGCTCATTAGTAGACAAGTAACATTAAAGGTAGTCTAATTTAAGGTGGCTAATTTATACTTTACCTCACTTGAGGTTAAATGTACCTACCTAACAACAAGTAGCTAGATATTTTGTGCATTGTCTGAACTTCACCATTAGTTCTCGTCCGGTTAGCTCATCAATATCACCATTAGAGGTAATGGGGATCATCCAGCAATACACAAAATAGATACATACAAAATAATGAGTACAAGAGAAATATTATGGAGACACTCCAATCAGAGTTATCTCAAAATTTAATCCCACCCTGGATAGGGTCAGCACAAATAGTATAATACATACACTACTGACTAGCTTAAGTCTAGTCGTGATAATTCCTACTTAAGAACTATAAACTTATTTAGTCTGGGCTTGTACCAAATTCAGCACAATCTCAGCCTAAATTCTACCTAATAAGATTGGTAAAGATTATTGTGGTGCAGTAAGGTGAATATAATTGTGCTGTATTTTTTATTTTTTTTTGTTTTTATAAGAGTGCACTTGCACACACAAGTGAAACAATTATGTACAGTTAAGTTTGGCTTGCCAGCCACAGCCGTTTGTGATAGTTGATGGTGTTGATCAACTTGTCAACCACATGCAACCTAGACTCACCTGACAAGTGTACACCATCTCTGGTTAGGTTTTGTCTATAAGGAATGGCTGTAAATTGGATATAAGTGGCATCCAATCTCACTCGTTTTTTCAGCCTGAAATTTATGTATTTAGCAGCTCTCTGGTAATATTCTGGTGTTACTCCCCAACGATTATCTTGACTTGGTTGGCGAGGTTCCACTAACGTGAATACTACCGAATTACTGATGAGCTTGAAAGAAGAAATTATGGCTTTAAGGTGTTTGATCACCTCAGCTGGATGACGAGTAGGATGGATGTCATTACCACCTAAGTATATAATGGTTAGATGGTGAGGCCACTCTAACGCAGGTGTTAGTGTGGAATTGTTATAAAAGTTATGAGCTGTTGCTCCTGGTGACCTAAAAATTCTTACTTCTGTATGAGATATAGGTCTAAGTGTTGTGGGTAATTGACTGTGTCCCACGAGTGCTACCTTATACATGTGGTGAAAGTAGCAATGAATTGGGGTGACTTAGACTAACTGATGTGTTACGCTGTTGGCTGACACAATTAATTAAATGGTTAGTCGAGATTACATCACACAAGGATTAGTTATTAATAATTAGTATTAATAATTATAGTTTATGTTTATCCGGTTTGAAGGACCATAATGTGGGACATTTGGGGTTTGACTCTATTTATTTAAATATTAATGTAATGAAATTCTATTACGAAGGACCACCCGCTTTTATAGTAAAGAGGGAAACTAATAAAATATGATCATTAGAAAATTCCTAGATGAACCAGTAACTATGGATAAATACTAGAGAATATGATCACTTATATAAATTAATGGGCTGTATAATTTAACTGAATCAAAGCCTCAAACACCTACATTGGGGGGTTATTACTGGAACTTCATATATGTCTAGGAACTAGTGTGGTTCGTGCACCAGTTCATTATGCAATAATCTAATCCTAAGACCAATTATAGAATCATTATATTTATCACCAATAAGAACATAGATTATGAACATGAGAAATTAATAATTATAATAAACACATGTCAATCCAAAGAAACAGTGTTCTGCATGAATAATACTACAGGTAATGGAATTTAAGGAATACGGAAAGGGTCTTAGCTTGAAGACGATTTCCAAGAAGTCGGTTACGACTCATCCTCGGAATCTCCTGGACTCATCATGGAACACTGGGAGATGATTAACACGGGAAATGACAGCTCGGAGAATTCTTCACACACGCTGTAAATCAAATTATATTCAGTAGCAACAGATTAAGCTGCTAGACATCTATGTTCAAGAAAATTAAATTAAATAATGGAGGTAAATAATAACCTGTGGTTTTTTATAGTCGCTCTGCGTGACGACAAGCTACCCAGCTATAACCCCCCTCCTAAATGATGCATCAAATGGGAATAAAGGTACTTAGCTAATCGGGCACTGTGTAAGTTAAGGCTTGCCGAAGTTCGCGTCCTAGGTTCAGGCGTCGTTGTAACGAACACGTGGTGTCGAGCCTAGCCTAGATGTTGATGCGCTTATCTGGCCGGTCACGTTGTGCTACACGGAACAAATTTAACAGGTTCCTGGCTGAATGTCAAATTAAATCTCTTGACAATTCAACACGATGTGTAAAGTGACACTGACACCAGCTAAGTGATTGTCTGCAAAGGTTCTTCACACCTCACAGTGGCGACTTTCATCTGGAGCTCTTGGTGGCGTCTACCCTGGTGGCTTGGGTAATGGCGTCTCTCTCCGAGCGCGTCGCCTCGTGTACTCGCGTCTCCCCTGCCCCGCTCCGCGTCCCACGTTTGATACACAAATTATTTACTACGAATATTATCATTTCTCGCAGTTGTGATTGAAATGCTCGGATAAGGACGGGTTTATTATTCAGAGGAGTTAAATATAATTATTTGCCCATTTTATGATGGTAAACGAGCAATGGAGATGAGTAAACGAGCAATGGAGATGAATTAAAGTCTCTCCAGGGCATTCACGTGTGACGTTAAATTTATTACCAGATAACAGTTATAACTATAAACGCTCTATTTGGCATTAGTTGGGGATCAGTTTATCTGTAAATAATTATCACACAGAACACCGTTGTTTTATAGAGAATCAAACTCAATTCTCAGACACATTGGATATAGTTGTGTTTATTATAATGGAATCTGACGCAATACTGGCGTCTGGTGACGTAAGAATTCTAGCCTTATTGTACAGATGTAATTATTAGTACATGTGAACTCTACGTTTGGTTAATTTTAATTACTACAATGATTAGTAGATTTAGTAATAATTAATAATAATACAACAGTGTTGTATTTAGTGTTGGAAATTTCCAACAATCCTGAAGTATATTCCAGCGAAGGTCCAAGAAAGCGATGAAGTCTCTCCTCCAGTTTTGGTGACAACCCGTGCGCAAGCTGCACGCCCGCAACCAGCAGACTCTGCTTCAACAGCTGTCCCTCAAGACCATCAGAGTCTGCCACCGAATCTCAGTATGCAGGAGTTCCGTAAGTTGCAGAGGGAGGATCCCTCATTAACACCATTATTCTTCCAGGCCGAGACTTAATCTGATAGTATTCCTGGGTTCTTTATAGAGAACCAATTGCTGTACCGCAGGTACCGACCCTAGTAAACTAATGGAGGATGACGATTGGGCTAATGTCGACCAACTAGTAGTTCCCACCAGCCTACGGCCCGATATTCTACACCTGGCCCATGGAGTGCTTTCTCACTACGGTTTTAATAAAATCTATCACGCCATCAGACAAGACTGTTACTGGCCAGGTATGATTAAGGATATAAAAACTTATGTACAACAGTGTCATACATGTCAAATGGCAGGAAAACCCAACATCTCTATTCCAAGGTTCCTTTGATTCCTATCCTCGTGCCTTCGGAACCCTTTCACAGACTCATCATAGACTGTGTTGGTCCTTTACCCCGGATTAGTTCTGGCAATGCTTATATACTAACCATCCTGTGTCCAATCACCAGATTCCCCATAGCAGTTCCTGTAAAGAACATTACGACTGCTACTGTGGTGAAGCAACTGTTGAAGATCTTTACACAATATGGATTTCCTCGGGAGGTTCAAAGTGACTGTGGCACCAACTTCACCAGTGATCTCTTCAAGAAGACACTGGAAGAATTCAACATTACTCAGATATTGTCCAGCCCCTATCATCCTGCTTCACACGGTTCTCTTGAACGTAGTCACCAAACTATAAAATCACTCCTTAAGAAATTTTGCAATGAAACTATGAAAGACTGGGATAAACAACTTGACATCATCATGTGCATTTTCAGAAGTCTCCCAAATGAGTCTCTAGGAGTGTCTCCTTATGAGATGCTCTACGGACGTAAGTGCCGTACTCCTCTTAAAGCTTTTAAAGACTCTTTAAGAAATGCCACCTTCAGTGACCCTCTGTATGTTCCCCAGTTTCTTCAAAACTTAAAGCACATTCTAGAGCGAGTGCATAAATTTGCCAACGATAATTTATTAAAAGCTCAAGATAGGAGGAAGACTCATTTCGACAAACACAGTAAAATCAGGAAATTTAAAGCATGAGACTTCGTTTTAGCATATTTTCCGATCCCTGGTTCTCCATTGCAAAATAAGTTATCAGGACCTTACCGCATCAAGGAGTGCGGAATCAACCACAATTACGTTCTTGAGACTCCAGATCGGTGGCGGAGGACCAGTTGTGCCACATCAATATTTTGAAGAACTATAAAGGTACTCCCCCCACTGTGTTAATATTTCTCTCCACCTTTCAAGATCCATACCTCCACAATGAGACCTTCCTGCTTCTCCTCCCGAAAGCACTAACTCTGAGTCAGTGCCTTCCAACTCGGAAATTCTTACAGACCTTCCTAAATATTTGCAGGACTGTAACAGTGCTCCTCTCATCAGAGTATTCCAAGAACATCAGAAGTTGCTCAGCGATGATCCCCAGGAATGTAATGTGGTTCAACACGACATCCAGCTACTTCCTGATACTCGGCCGATTCGTCAACCCTTCTACCACATCAGCCTGTACAAAAAGGAAGTCATGCGTGCTGAGGTACAGTACCTTCTGGATCATGGGCTGGCCACCCCTTGTGAGTTCCCTTGGGCCTCACCCTGCATCTTGGTGCCGAAAACTCACGGTAAAGTACGATTATGGAGAGACTATAGGAAACTGAACCTCGTGATTGTCAAGCATGCTTACCCTTTACCTCGTATAGATGATATCCTTGACGCCGTAGGTAATGCTACTTATCTTTCCCAGATTGACTTGTTAAAGGGCTACTGTCAGATTAGTCTGACAGAGCGAGCTAAGGAAATATCTGCCTTCACCACTCCTTTTGGCCTGTACAGATATGAACGCCTTCCTTTTGGACTGTGTACTGCCCCGGCCACCTTCCAGCGAGCTGTCACCCGCGTCATCCATGGCCTAGATCACACCTACGCCTACTTGGATGACATCGTCGTAGCAACTGACACCTGGAACGAACATCTGCTCCAGCTGCAACGATTGTTCTCCAAGCTCCTGACAGCTGGTCTTACCATCAACTTGGGCAAGTCCACCTTTGCTAAAGGTAAGGTGCGTTATCTTGGTCATGTGATAGGAAATGGCAGTTAAGCTCCTTTAGCTATTCATACTCAAGTAATTCAGCATTACCCACAACCTACAACCAAGAAGCGGCTCCTGCGCTTCCTTGGCCTTGCATCTTACTATCGTAGGTTTGTAAAAAATTTCAGTACGCTAGCGACACCACTGATTAATCTCACCAGCCCCAAGCAACGGTATCATTGGACCATTCAACAGACTATTGCCTTTGAACAACTGAAGTCTCTGCTATGTTCTAATCCCATTCTCGCCTCTCCAGATATTACGAAGCCCTTCATCATCAATGTCGACGTAAATGGCACCAGCATCGGGTACGTTCCAATGCAACAGCGTGGCGAAGAGGTTCTTCCTGTCAGCTACTACAGCTACAAATTGAAGCCTCATCAGAGGAACTATAGCACCATAGAAAAAGAACTCCTCTCCATCGTCCTGAACCTTCAACATTTCGATCCTTACCTACAAGGTAATCGGTCTATTACCATCTATTTAGACCACAATCCATCACGATTTTTGCAACAAGCCCAATTCAGCAATCAACGGGTTATATGCTGGGCTCTGTACCTGCAGAAATTTAACCTGGAGATATTCTTCACTAAGGGCTCGGATAACCTCATAGCAGACGCCCTCTCCAGAGTTTACGAGGAAGAGGCAGCTACTCCTATCACTCTACCGTCTAATGAAGTAACTTAACCCGTAAGAGCAGGCTTCGGGGGAGAGCTGTGACAGTAATCTCTTTCAACAGAGATTTAGCCTGCTCTTTCCTACATCGCATTACTTCTATACTTCTGCAACATCATGATACCACATTCAAGAATAGTATATAAGTTGAATAACAGACGTCTCTACAGGGGGTTCACTACCCTACTCTCACTCTCCTCACCCCCCTCTCTCACTGTCAGCGCACCACCTCGTCGATCACCAAACGACCACTTCAAACCAACTCTCTCCCCATTAGTGAATCAGCGACTTTACGCGACTCCAGCGCCAACTGCATCGTCTATATATATATAGTCTCGCACGAGCAGTTGGCCTCAGAATATTCTTGTGCTTTCGAGCTGACGCTTCTATCTAAGCATACGTCCTGTATATTAGTAGAAGTTTCAGCCAGCCCACTATTCTCAGCACCTTTAACTAATTTTTGTCTTGCTTATTGTAGAGTAACGTAATCAATATTTTATTTTATATTGAGTTTTGTCTTTGTATATATTTTGATCCGCACTGTACATAGCCAAGGGATTATCTTTATTTTGTTTATATTTGTTTAAAGTAAAATAAAGTTCATTATATAAGATTTGTTTTGCATGTTTTTCCCTTTCACTTTACCACAGGAGACAACTGCCAAGCAGTCAACATTATGTTTCTCTTTTTTTTAGCACATTTGAATTAATGTTATTATATTATATTAGGAACATAAATTATTTACTTAGTTGTGATAATTTAGGTTAGGTTAAGATAGGTTAGGTTAGGTTAGGTAGGGTTGGTTAGGTTCGGTCATATTTCTACGTTAGTTTTAACTTAAATTTAAAAAACGTTAACTCATACATAATGAAATGGATAGCTGTATCATTTCATAAGAAAAAAAATTATGAAAAATATATAAATTCAGGAAAACTTGGCTTATTAGGCAAATCGGGTTTTGCACAGTAGGCTGAGTACGACGTTCTGGCTACTAGCTACAACATATATATATATATATATATATATATATATATATATATATATATATATATATATATATATATATATATATATATATATATATATATGTTGTAGCTAGTAGCCAGAACGTCGTACTCAGCCTACTGTGCAAGGCCCGATTTGCCTAATAAGCCAAGTTTTCCTGAATTAATATATTTTCTCTAATTTTTTTCTTATGAAATGATAAAGCTACCCATTTCATTATGTATGAGGTCAATTTTTTTTTATTGGAGTTAAAATTAACGTAGATATATGACCGAACCTAACCAACCCTACCTAACCAACCCTACCTAACCTAACCTAACGTATCTTTATAGGTTAGGTTAGGTTAGGTAGCCAAAAAAAGTTAGGTTAGGTTAGGTTAGGTAGGTTAGGTAGTCGAAAAAACATTAATTCATGAAAACTTGGCTTATTAGGCAAATTGGGCCTTGCATAGTAGGCAGAGAAGTGCGTTCTGGCTACTAGGTACGACATATATATATATATATATATATATATATATATATATATATATATATATATATATATATATATATATATATATATATATATATATATATATATATATATATATATAAATATATATTAATATATTTTGGTAGCAGTCTTTCTTGTAGACATATATTATTAATTACGACCGAAAAAGTAAGATTAATAATTCTAACACGAATTTTCTCTATCTTTCTTATGTTTCTTTTCACTGTTGATGGTAATTCAAAGATCAATTCTCCAAAATTCATTTTTATTTCTAGTCTGACGCGACACTTGAGCGCGTTTCGTAAAACTTATTACATTTTCAAAGACTTTAGCTTACAAACACACAACTGAAACTGAATAGAGCTTTGCACATCTTCGAGTTTATATCTACATTTGGGTGAGGTGGATGAGGTGAAAACGAACTTTCAAAAATGGGTATTAAATGGGTATTAAATTCTAACACTAGACAGAACACAAAACTATGGGTATTGAATGGAAGTAATTGTAGAAAGCCTATTGGTCCATATTTCTTGATGCTTCTATATTGGAGCGGAGTCTTGAAGTGGGTTGAATATAGTTGTGCATTAATTGGCTGTTGATTGCTGGTGTTGACTTCTTGATGTGTAGTGCCTCGCAGACGTCAAGCCGCCTGCTATCGCTGTATCTATCGATTATTTCTGTGTTGTTTGCTAAGATTTCTCTTGTGATGGTTTGTTTGTGGGAAGAGATTATATGTTCCTTAATGGAGCCCTGTCGCTTATGCATCGTTAAACGCCTGGAAAGAGATGTTGTTATCTTGCCTATATACTGGGTTTTTTGAGGCTTACAGTCCCCAAGAGGGCATTTGAAGGCATAGATGACGTTGGTCTCTTTAAAGTGTTCTGCTTTGTGTCTGGAGAGTTTCTCATGAGTAGGCTGGCCGTTTTTCTGGTTTTATAGTAAATCGTCAGTTGTATCTTCTGATTTTTGTCTGTAGGGATAACGTTTCTACTGACAATATCTTTCAGGACCCTTTCCTCCGTTTTATGGGCTGTGGAAAAGAAGTTCCTGTAAAATAGTCTAATAGGGGAATAGGTGTTGTGTTAGTTGTTTCTTCAGAGGTTGCATGGCGTTTCACTTTCCTTCTTATGATGTCTTCCACGAAACCATTGGAGAAGCCGTTGTTGACTAGGACCTGCCTTACCCTACAGAGTTCTTCGTCGACTTGCTTCCATTCTGAGCTGTGGCTGAGGGCACGGTTGACATAAGCATTAACAACACTCCTCTTGTACCTGTCCGGGCAGTCACTGTTGGCATTCAGGCACATTCCTATGTTTGTTTCCTTAGTGTAGACTGCAGTGTGGAAAACTCCGCTCCTTTCCATGACTGTTACATCTAGAAAGGGCAGCTTCCCATCCTTCTCCATCTCGTAAGTGAAACGCAACGGAGAATTCTGCTCAAATGCCTCCTTCAGCTCCTGCAGATGTCTGACATCAGCTACCTGTGTAAAAATGTCGTCAACATACCTGCAGTATATGGCCGGTTTCAAGTTCATGTCGACTAAGACTTTTTGCTCGATGGTACCCATGTAGAAGTTTGCAAACAGGACACCTAGGGGAGAACCCATGGCGACCCCATCTACTTGCTTATACATGTGTCCATCCGGGCTCAAGAAGGGTGCCTCTTTAGTACAAGCTTGGAGTAGTTTCCTTAGACTGTTTTCTGGTATGTCAAGAGGAGTACAGGCCGGATCACGGTACACTCTGTCGGCTATCATCCCGATTGTTTCATCCACAGGTACGTTGGTAAACAGAGATTCTACGTCCAACGAGGCTCTTATCCCTGTGGCCCGTGTTCCCCGCAGCAAGTCAACAAATTCGCTTGGAGACTTCAGGCTGAAGGCGCAAGGGACATAAGGAGTCAGCAGTCCGTTGAGTCGTTTCGCCAGTCTGTACGTGGGTGTGGGTATCTGGCTGATGATTGGCCGAAGTGGGTTTCCAGGCTTGTGTGTCTTGACATTTCCATACGCATATCCAGGTTTATATTCCCCAATAATCTTTGGCAGGTAGAGTCCAGATTTCTTGGCGTTCACAGTTTCGATCAATTTGTTGACCTTTCCTTTCAGTTCGGCTGTAGTGTCCTTCGTTACCCTTTGGAATTTAGTTTGGTCAGAGAGTATGAGATTCATTTTCGCCAGATATTCGTCTTTTTTAAGAATGACGTATATTAGCGACTTGTCGCCTCTCCTGACAACTATCTCCTTGTTCTCACGAAGGCTCTTAGCTGCCGCTCTGTAGGGTAAGGCAGATCCTAGTCAACAACGGCTTCTCCAATGGTTTCGTGGAAGACATCATAAGAAGGAATGTGAAACGCCATGCAACCTCTGAAGAAACAACTAACACAACACCTATACCCCCTATTAGACTATTTTACAGGAACTTCTTTTCCACAGCCCATAAAACGGAGGAAAGGGTCCTGAAAGATATTGTCAGTAGAAACGTTATCCCTACAGACAAAAATCAGAAGATACAACTGACGATTTACTATAAAACCAGAAAAACGGCCAGCCTACTCATGAGAAACTCTCCAGACACAAAGCAGAACGCTTTAAAAGAGACCAACTTCGTCTATGCCTTCAAATGCCCTCTTGGGGACTGTAAGCCTCAAAAAACCCAGTATATAGGCAAGACAACAACATCTCTTTCCAGGCGTTTAACGATGCATAAGCAACAGGGCTCCATTAAGGAACATATAATCTCTTCCCAACAACAAACCATCACCAGAGAAATCCTAGTAAACAACACAGAAATCATCGATAGATACAGCGATAGCAGGCGGCTTGACGTCTGTGAGGCACTACACATCAAAAAGTCAACACCAGCAATCAACAGCAAATTAATGCACAACTATATTCTACCCACTTCAAGACTCCACTCCAATATAGAAGCATCATGAAATATGGACCAATAGGCTTTCTACAATCACTTCCATTTCAATACCCATTGTTTCGTGTTCTGTCTTGTGTTGATGAAATTAATACCCTATTAAATACCACCTCAACCCATCCACCTCACTCAAATGTAGATATAAACAAATCGGAGATATGTAAGTTCTATTCAGTTGTGTATGTGTAAAGTCTTTGAAAATGTAATAAGTTTTACGAAACGCGCTCAAGTGTCGCGTCAGACTAGAAATAAAAATGAATTTTGGAGAATTGATTTTTGAATTACCTCCAACAGTGAAAAGAAATGTACGAAAGATTGAGAAAATTCGTGTTAGAATTATTAATCTTACTTTTTCGGTCATATTTAATAATATATATATATATATATATATATATATATATATATATATATATATATATATATATATATATATATATATATATATATATATATATATATACACAAGCCCTGAGGGAAAAACACCCACCCAGAGCTCCTCGTGACGACAGTGTTCCCCTAGTCGGTGTCACCAGAGCAGAACCCCTGTGTGTGCTCGAATCCATGGTGCACAAAGCAGCTTTATCCTTCCCACCAGGATCAGCAGGTGGGTTCACAGGACTACGACCCAACCACATCAAACAAATGCTCAACCCTGCACTGGGAGACATTGCACAGGGCCTCCTGGTGGAACTAACTAGATTCGCCAACACATGTCTAGCTGGCAACATACCAGAGACCATACGGCCTCTCTTTTTTGGCGCTACCCTCTGTGCCCTGAGGAAAAAAGATGGAGGAATCAGACCGAGAGCTGTCGGCAATTCACTCCGGCGTCTCGTCGCTAAGGCTGCTGCTAGAGCAGTTAGTCAGGCAGCAGCCGACATGCTGAAGCCAAAACAGCTTGGGTTTGGCATTCCCCAAGGGTGTGAGGCAGCGGCTCATGCAGCTAGAGCCTACATTGCCAACATTACGGATGAAAAAGCCCTGATAAAGTTGGACTTCAAAAATGCTTTCAATCTGGTTAGAAGGGATGCAGTACTCAGTGCAGTTCATCGCCTTTTTCCTTCCCTCTACCCGTTTGTAAACTCATGCTACAGCAAGAATCTAACTCTGCTTTTTGGGGAACATGAAATTGAATCACAAGAAGGTGTCCAACAAGGTGACCCCCTTGCTCCTTTTCTGTTCTGCCTAGTTATCAAGGAAGTCACCGATAACCTGTCCAGTGAGCTCAACATTTGGTTTTTGGATGATGGTACTCTAGCCGGCTCCCCAGCCTCACTCTTGGACGACATAAGAATAATCCAGGAGCAAGGAGCAAGCCTAGGCCTCACCCTGAACCCTTCCAAGTGCGAAATAACCTCCACCAACCAGCACATAATAGAGCAAATAAAGGTTGTTTTGCCTGACATTCATACAACCAACCCTGAGGACAGCACACTCCTAGGTGCTCCTCTTGGAAGGAATGCCATCGACGGGGTCCTTGGTAAGAAGATCACTGACCTGAAGAGGATGAACGAGAGGATTGAAGACATCGATGCTCATGATGCACTTTACCTCATCACCAGATGCTTGTCCCTTCCCAGGCTGACCTACTTTCTAAGATGTTCGCCATCTTTCAACAATATTAAATTAGAAGAGTATGACAGCTTGCTGAAATCAACACTAGAAAAAGCCCTCAATCTTTCCCTCAGCGACTCACAGTGGAAACAGGCCTCCCTTCCTGTCAGACTCGGGGGCCTTGGCGTGCGCACAGCAACACAAATTGCTGTACCAGCATTCCTGTCCTCTTCAGTGGGGTCTGACAACCTGGTGAAGGAAATCCTACCTGAGCACCTAGTTCAACAGGCAGGGGTGCATGATCCCAGCTTCACAGACTGCACAACCAAATGGGTCTCTCTCGCAGGACCAGCACCCCAACCACCGCCTTCTGAAGCCCATAAGCAATCCAGCTGGGATCGCCCCATTGCCGACCAAGAAGCTGCAACTTTGCTAGAAGCTGCGACGACACCACATGACACTGCCCGACTTAGAGCTGTAGCAGCTCCCCATGCAGGTGATTTCCTATTAGCAACCCCAATGTCAGCAACCGGCACCCGTCTCACACCGCAGGCCCTCCGAATTGCCGTGGCTCTCCGCCTAGCTGCCCCAATCCACACCAAATACAGGTGTATTTGCGGCGAGGCAGAGGCCGACAGATACGGAAGGCATGGCCTTCTTTGCCAAAGGACGGGAGGATGGCATGCAAGACACGGCGAGGTTAATGACATTATTAAGAGGAGCCTTACCACAGCCGGTTGTCCAGCAGAGAGAGAGCCCCGTTACCTAATGTCCCGCAACTCTGATGAGCCTGTCGGTCGCCCAGACGGAATTACGGTGAACCCCTGGAAGAATGGTAGACAGTTGGTGTGGGACTACACTTGCGTTTCAACTTTGGCCAGTACCTATGTTGACTTCAGTGCTACACAAGCAGGAGGAGCTGCCAATCACCGGGAAGCGGCCAAGTCACGTAAATACAGAGACCTTGAGCACCACTACAATTTTGTCCCCATTGCCTCAGAGACACTTGGTGCCTGGGGTAAAAGTGCTGCTAGCTTTTTAAAGGAGTTGGGGTCTAAGCTAATCGAAACAACTAGAGACCCCAGAGCTGCCAGTTTTCTTTTTCAGCGCCTTAGTGTAGCAATCCAGAGAGGAAATGCTCACTGCATCCATGGTTCCTGCCCGCCATCTGAGGAGCTGGAGGAGCTTTTCAACTTGTGACAAGCAGCCTTGTACCCTGCATGTAATCAATATTGTAACTTTTTTTGTGTAATGACATTTTCAAATAAAGTTAGATAAATATACACACTTAACAAAAGAATAGGGGTGGTAGGAGAAGAAAATATCAAAGTGTTCAGTGAGGATCCACAAGGTCTTCTCTGAGTACTCTTTATTTTCTTCTCCGAGGCTATGGGTCCCTACATTTGCACCAGAGGTGGTACCCCTTCTAGGTTAAAAAAAAAAAAAAAATATATATATATATATATATATATATATATATATATATATATATATATATATATATATATATATATATATATATATATATATATATATATATATATATATATATATATATATATATATGTCGTACCTAATAGCCAGAACGCACTTCTCAGCCTACTATTCAAGGCCCGATTTGCCTAATAAGCCAAGTTTTCATGAATTAATGTTTTTTCGTCTACCTAACCTACCTAACCTAACCTAACCTAGCTTTTTTTGGCTACCTAACCTAACCTTACCTATAAATATAGGTTAGGTTAGGTTAGGTAGGGTTGGTTAGGTTCGGTCATATATCTACGTTAATTTTAACTCCAATAAAAAAAAATTGACCTCATACATAGAGAAAAGGGTTGCTTTATCATTTCATAAGAAAAAAATTATAGTAAATATATTAATTCAGGAAAACTTGGCTTATTAGGCAAATCGGGCCTTGAATAGTAGGCTGAGAAGTGAGTTCTGGCTACTAGGTACGACATATATATATATATATATATATATATATGTCGTACCTAGTAGCCAGAACGCACTTCTCAGCCTACTATGCAAGGCCCGATTTGCCTAATAAGCCTAGTTTTCCTGAAATAATATATTTTCTCAATTTTTTTTCTTATGAAATGATAAATCTACCCATTTCATTATGTATAAGATCAATTTTTTTTTATTGGAGTTAAAATTAACGTAGATTTATGACCGAACCTAACCAACCCTACCTAACCTAACCTAACCTATCTTTATAGGTTAGGTTAGGTTAGGTAGCCGAAAAAGTTAGGTTAGGTAGTCGAAAAAACATTATTTCATGAAAACTTGGCATATTAGGCAAATCGGGCCTTGCATAGTAGGCTGAGAAGTGCGTTCTGGCTACTAGGTACGACATATAAATATATATATATATATATATATATATGTCGTACCTAGTAGCCAGAACTCACTTCTCAGCCTACTATTCAAGGGCTGATTTGCCTAATAAGCCAAGTTTTCCAGAATTAATATATTTACTATAATTTTTTTCTTATGAAATGATAAAGCAACCCTTTTCTCTATGTATGAGGTCAATTTTTTTTTATTGGAGTTAAAATTAACGTAGATATATGACCGAACCTAACCAACCCTACCTAACCTAACCTAACCTATATTTATAGGTAAGGTTAGGTTAGGTAGCCAAAAAAAGCTAGGTTAGGTTAGGTTAGGTAGGTTAGGTAGACGAAAAAACATTAATTCATGAAAACTTGGCTTATTAGGCAAATCGGGCCTTGAATAGTTGGCTGAGAAGTGCGTTCTGGCTATTAGGTACGACATATATATATATATATATATATATATATATATATATATATATATATTTATATATATATATGTCGTACCTAGTAGCCAGAATGCACTTCTCTGCTTACTATGCAAGGCCCGATTTGCCAGGGTAGAAATAGAGAGCCTTAAATTTCTTGATTCACTGGCTTTTATTACAGGTAGTCTTTCGTCCCTAGCAAAGACCCACATTGATTCGGCCAGTCCCTTAACATTCACTCGCTCAATGATAAATGATTTACCCAAAGAGAGTCACCATCTGCTCTTGGAGGGCAAGCAGGTTTTTCCTTATGAATTTGCCACAAAAATCGGCTGCTTTAATGACGCAACACTCCCTCCTATTGAAATGTTTTACAGTTCCCTAAACAAATCAGGCATCAGTTTGGAAGAATATAAACATTCTAAATTAGTATGGGAGACAACAGCATGTAGGACATTAAAGGATTATCTTGTTTATTTAAGGTGTGACGTTGGTCTACTGGCTCACATTTTTACCCACTACAGTGTAATTCTTAATGACATCTATTCATTAGAATTGACTCATTATTGTAGCCTTCGGGTTACGCCTACGACTTCTTCTTGAAAAGCAGCAAAATATCGTTGGAGTTAAGTGCAGATGTCACGTTACACAGTCTCTTGTCACAAAACATACGAGGGGTTTTATAACTGCAGTTAGGAGTTACGTCAGAGCTAATAACCGCTACGTCAACCCATCTTTTAACCCTCAGGAGGATAGATCTTCCTTTTTACTCTATTTAGATTTCAACTCACTCCTATATTGGTGAAGGGAAGATAATAAAGGAACAACCTTCCTCATCTAACAAAGGTTACTGGCTCTTAATTGACACCAAACACAAAGACCTGAAATAGCTAGACTAAGAGACGATCTACCCCTATGTTTACACTATAAGGAAATAGATATGGGGGATATCTCACCATTTAGTATAGAACTTCTAAAAAAAAAAAAATTACAAAACTCCCCACCTTTTACAACTATTTATTGAGATAGGTCTAGAAGTAGAGACTGTTCACAGCATTTATGAGTTCCACCAGGCAGATTTTATGGTGGAATTTGTTAACACCAATATTAACAACAGAAATGTTTCCACTCGCCAAGATAGGAAAACACTATTTAAACTTTTAACAAATAGTGTTTTTGGTAAAACACTACTGAACCCAGTCCGTTATGCCATTTACACCAGACTAGGGACTTCTGCCAAGGTCTTTTTACGGGAAGTGAAGAATCCACGCTTTAAACGCTTGGTACATTTAGGTGACAATAAATTATTGTCTGTCAGTTCCAGACCATTCATTAAAATTACACATCCTAATTACATTGGCTTACAGATTCTTGAGCTGGCAAAATACAGTTTGTACCATTTTTGGTACATGGTACTTAAGAAGCACTATACAGATAGGCTGTAATTAGTTTATAGCGATACTGAGAGCTTAATTTTTAGTTTAGTGGCGGATGACATCTTTCAGGAGATGGGGGGAGAGCCCCTTAAGTCATGGATGGATACAAGTAACTTCCCTAAAACTCATCCCTTGTATGACTATTCTAAAAAGGGTGTTTTAGGGCTTTTTAAAGTCAGAAGTTTCAGACCGCCACATCCTCGAGGTGGTGGCCCTGAAACCAAAGATGTATAGTTTGTTATTGCACGACAATTCCAATTCCATTACCGTTAAGGGTATTCCCCGGACTGTGCAATGATCTGTAATACATAGCCATTTTAAAGAAACCCTACACAGTAATGGGGTAGTAAAGGCTTTTCAATATTCTCAAATTAGGAATGAATGAGGGCAGATAGTTAAGCACTTTTAATACTTAGAGGGGTTTAAGTGCATTTGATGATAAGCGCTTTTACCTGAATAAATACAACAGCTTAGGCTATGGACACCCAGACATACCACTGGAATCCCACCCCCAACACTTCACTCCAAGACATGGGCTCCGAGAGTGAAAACAGTGACGTCAATGGCCCCCAAGGTGAGGAAGAACGACACCTCACCATTGAGAGAGAACGCTATGACGTCAGTAGTCCCCTACCTGGGGAAGAACTGCCCTGCTCCAGATGATGAGTCATCATCTTCAACCCAGGGGGAGAGGGGGGAGGAGAAAGAAGAAAATGAAGACCTTATAACGGACCTATGGGGGAGGAGGAGAGATCTTGTTAGACACTATTATGGTGGATGAGAGGTTTTGGATTATGATATCATATACATATGACTATGTTTAAACTCTTATGTACTTTGCTAATTTAATTTATAAAACACATTGACTATTTAATTTTTACCTTCTTTTATTCTAGTGTATATATAACCTTGAGTATATGCCCCTTTAACCACACTTGATGGAGGGGCGGGGTAGGGGGGGGGGAAACCACCCTACTGTGTGGAAACCTGTTTTTATACCTGCCCATAGAGACAGCCTGCTGGCGCACTTTCTTTGGTGGTCGCAGCTGGCATGCCAGTATATTATATCCATTTTATATACATATACATATCTCCATACTTTTTGTGTATAAAGCAAATGGACATAGCTGTACCCTACTGGATCCCTATCTGCACTTTTTTTTGGTGGCTGGTACTGGCACACCTGCCTCTGGTGACCTAAAATGGGGTGTCCCCTATCTGGCACACCTGCCTCTGATTCCCTAAAACGGGTGTTCTATCTGGCATTAAAACACCTACTAGGGCCATTATTTGAAAATGAAAAATAATTGATTATAAATCTTGGATTATTTTTTACAAAACAGAAAGTTAAGGTTCCTCTGGTAGGTAAGGAGAACAGGAAGTACTCCTAAGGTTTCAAAATGTAATGAAAATCGTTAATTGAAAGTTTCCTGTCCTAACCTAACAGCCTAAGCCACAGGACCCAAAACAAAAAACGGGACAGTACGTCACTTTTGCGAGCCGATTCCATTTACAAATATGTCCTCTTTTGCCTGAGTGCCCAATATGAGCGAAAAGCGATTTAATTTGTAAGAGGACGGTTTGCTATAGTTCTTTTGTTGTGCGCAGCATCACAGTGGAACATCAGTGAACATGGGTTGACCTTGGAGTATAATGACTGCTCTTCTGCCATCCTTAATTTCCTGAACACGTGTGTTCTTTACCTCAGAGATTAGATTACCTAGGCCAATATGGTTCGCAACATATTTTTAAATAATCTCAACTGGCCTGCTTGAGAACATGCAACATTAAAAAAATAAAACAGGATACCTAGGTAATATTAAGGAAAACGAATTCATCCTAAACTCATTTATTCTGTGCACTATAGTCTTGAATTCCGAGAGGCATATATTATGAATAATCTCTGTTTATAACAAATGTTCACTTGCTGGCTACCCAAATTAGGGGGGTAGCATCCCCCTTATCCCCTATCCAAAATAATGCATTACAAAATAGAAGTTGTTAATATAAATATTCAGTTGGTGAAGACATTATTTAAATATAACTAAATAATGTAATGTAATTGGGAGGTTAATGTAATGACTTGACCTAATGTTTTGATGTACTCACTTATAAGTTAGACAATGAACCTCGTGTAATTAGTTACATTGGGATTTGACTAGCTTGAGGGTTAGACGAGTTTTAATATACAACATAATAAACCTCAGGCACATCAAAATGTGCTAGTTATCATTTATAAGATATCATCAGGTGCACTTATTTTGGTTACAAGATTTTTAAAATTATATAATTATTTATATATACATAAAGTATTTGTTCTAGCTTTAGTACACATTTGTAAGAATATTAGAAAACACTGGAGTTGTGAGTATTATTTGTCTCTTCCATATTCTTTGGATCAGTAACTTATCTCATCTCTTTCTGGAGACTTTCTCTTTTCATCAACTTTCATTGCTTCTCAGAGGGGGCCTTTCATTCAGCATGATTTTCGTATTTATTGGCCAGTCTCTCCTGTACTTTTGTCTCTTGATGTTCCAATGTTCCATAGTAGAGGAGAGGGAAGGTTTATGCTGTATGTTCCAGGGAATGGTATTTGGCCTCACAGCTACAGCTCACATAAGAGACAAAAATCTAGTTCTTCTTAGCCATAGATACAAACTTTTAATTAATTTTGTTTTATGTTTGTCATACTTGGTCTTATGTAGCAACCTATCATACTCTCATGGAACAAAAAAAAAGAAAGAGGATTTTGTTCACATATGTTCTTAGTGATATTTCAGACCATTCCAATACAAATTAAGATTGCCTGGGTATGTATTGGTTTCAGACATTTTCTTCACTAAATAATTTAATAAGGTAAGGAAGCAATTAAAAAAATTTCCTTTACAACCAAGAAACAATAATGTTTAGCTCTTCAGCAGTAACTTATAGTGATACTCAAGCTGCGCGAATGTTAGAAGGTCTTCAGCACCTATAACTTCTTTCTTAGAACTCAATTTAAATCACTCATAGTTTCAACAGCTGTAAGTTCTGTGCATGTTCAATTTATTTTATTAAGATAAAACTTGCTCTCCTAATATTAGAAGGACGAGTTGTGCCTTAAAGCCATAAAAATATTCATGTGTTTCCGTACCTTTGAAGAAATTTAAGTATTCTAATCTCCCAAAATATTGTTTTCTGTTAGTATCTGTTACTCTCTTCTGGCGATTCCTGTCCGATGAGAGGTGTAGCCTCAGGACCTCTGGAGGTAGAGGCAATACCTGAGAGAGAAGAAACCTCTCTAGGTGCAGTCATGTAGACAATGCCAGAGAGAGAAGGAACCTCTCTTGGTGCGGTGATGGAGGTGACTGTTTCAATAGGATCGTGTACTGGACTGATAATAGAGTTCTCACTGTTGAGAGGCAAACACTGATGTGAGCTGGTTTCAACTGCTGTTGGCTCCATCTCCGTCACCTCTGGAATAAATGAGAGAAGTTAATACACCATGACTGTCAATACTTTTCTTTTAATTCAACTGTTTTAATTCAACTCTTCCAATTCAATATTGATAATTAATCCAGAGCTACTTGATAACAGGAGATGAGTGGATTAATAGGTAACTTTTATAACTAATTCAGACTTAAGAGGAAGGCGAGCGTTAAGAAAACGTTCTGGGTGTATAGAAGTGGTTGAACTTTGTTCAATATTTTATGCGAAGTTGACATCCTTGACTGGGACTCTGGTAAAATAAGCTGGTATTATCCAGCAAAATTGCAATCTTTCCTAACTCAAATATTTTACCCTTCTGTGAGAACATCACAACTAATAGTAGTATACTTACTAGTAAGGAATTCTTTAAAAATGTAAAACTTATGAGTCTGCAGAAATTCCTAATCCAAGATAATTTTCTTAATTGCGAAATCTACTTTTTTAATCTTCTGTATAATATTACTACAGGTCTTCCATATCGTTTTATTGAAATATATTATTAATTATCTTCTCGCAATTAAGAAGATTATCCTGGATTTGGAATTTCTGCAGACTCGTAAAGTTCATTGAATGGTTTCAAGATTAATCAGGTTTAAAGTGAATTCTGATAAATTTGTGGAAACAAGTGCATATAATTATTGGTTGTTAAGACTTCTGCACTTTGAAATATCTGAGAAGGATAAACGGGCGAATAAGCTGAAAACTTAATTTCGTGTAAACTTGGAGAAATTCAAAGGCTTGACTCCCTGGATCGATTTTACGTCTTTAAAGTGTAAATATGTGAATTATGATGATAAAAGAGTGGATAATTGTAGAGTTACTCACTAGGAAAAAAATCAGAACTTGGGTATACCTACATTTCATTCAGTTGACCCCTGACAAGGTGGTTTTTAATTTTTCAGATAAAATTTTGTCTCCCATTGAGAAGGAATTTTCTCTTTGGGGTTAGATTTTGGTTTGACGTGTAAAAACCCTAAATTTTTAAACCTTTTTTTTATGTTTGGAATGCCTATGTAATACATTAAAAACTTGTAACATGAGAACTGGTACAAACTATAGTTAGCTAACTAATATTGTTAGCTCTGTGTCTTCTTTAGCACACGAGGTCTTTAACGATTTTGATAAATATAAATGTACATTCCCTCTATTTGATAAAAGGAAATTATATTGTATTTAATTTAAGGTTTGAAGAATGATAGGAGTATTTGTATGACAAGACCGGATAAAGGTAGGCGGTGTAGTGATGTTTGACAAGTTAGAATATGTGAATAAGGTTGAGGGGCTGGTTGAAGATCCCTCTGTTACGTACCCCTATTGGATATGTATATAAATATTAAACAATTTACTTTATGTGCTTATATATCAATACTTGTATATGCTTAAATATTATATCATTACTTGTATGTGCTTATATATCATTACTTGTATGTGCTGATATATCATTACTTGTATATGCTTATATATTATATCATTACTTGTATGTGCTTATGTTTTGGTAATGATCATCTGGTTGACCATACCGTGGGAAACCGTTATATTTTTTTTTAATGATCAGCTAGTTCGCCTTACCGTGAGAAAGTTATATTTTGTACTGATCATCTAGTTGGAAACACTGTGAGAAACCGTTTTAGTTGTTCATCTAGTTGGCAATACCGTGAGACACATTACCTTCCTGATATGTTGTGCTGTTGCCAGCAATTTCCTCTTTATTTTTATAAATATATAACTGTATTATATTAAACTACATTACCTCTGTTTATGCATGTAAATCTGATCATTCTTTAATTTAGTTAATTAATGATTACCTTATTCCCATTATATGGCTCCATTTAAGTAAAATTAATATTGATAAAAGTTGTCATCCGATGTTGGGAAGAAGCGATGAGCGACTCCCGCCTGGGAATTTTAGTTAGTATCTGGTGAGCTCACGAAGGACAAACATCTGGGGAGTTAAGTTGCTGTTATATTTATTTGGTTTTGCTGTAGTATATTAGTCTGAGGAGACATAAATTTATTCTGATTTACATGTGATAGTGCCCATCTGTTGATTGATATATAATACTGATAATTACCTGAAATATTATTTTAATACACAGTTACTTTTTATGTGTAATTAATTAGTCCTGGGGTGTTTCATTCTAATTCTTGCATGTACGAACCATGGGTTTATACTGGTGACACACCTTTAGATTACAGCGGCTTTCTATGTCCCTAGACCAATATATATTCTTGTTGCTGTTAAGTGTCATGAGCCATAAAGAACGGTTTGTATCTTAGATTTTGGGGGCCAGTCCGGGATATATTGTTTCCACATATATTTAACTTTTGCTAATCGAACTTTGCATTCCTAGGTACAAGTGTGCTTAGAAATCTGTGTGTTTTAGAAACTTGCAATATGCCATGTTAGAGTCATCCTGTGTAACAAGTAACCTACGTTTCACAATTTTGGAGGTAAGTTATCCTATATTTCGTTTGTGCAGTGAGGCAAAGCAAATTTTCAGTGTTGTGACAATTTAAAGTGAAGTGTAGTGCCGTGCCATTCTGTTATTTATTTTAGTCAGTCAAGTGCCAAGTGTTAATTAACCATGGAGGATCAAGTGGTGTCGCTGTTGGCTAATCCAGACTTTGAGGGAATTAAAAACCTAAAAAAGTCTGCCTTAATAAATATGGCAAATAAGTTAGAATTAACAGCCAAAAATATTTTGACTAAAGCACAAATTCTGAGAGTCATACTGATACATTTAGTAGAAAATGGTGAGTTAGGGGAAGAATTTCTGGAGACAGTCAAAGAGGAGACTAGTGAGCAAATTGCTTTAAGGCATCTTGAGTTAGATGCACAATTAACGTATGCTAAACTTGAGGCTCAAGAAAATGAATTTGCAAGGCAACAAAAAATATTAGAGCTTGAAGCTCAACAAGGAGAAATTGAAGCTCGAAACCAACAAAAAATATCAGAGGCTGAAGCTCAACAGAGGGAGCTTGACACTAGACGTTTAGAGAATGAGGCACAAAGTAGTAGAATTGTAGTGCAATTGCAGCTGGAAGCAACAAAGAAACACCAGTTAGAAATTCAACAACAAATGGGTGAAGCTAACCTCAGACTTGAAACACAGCGTTTGGCAGCTGGGCATGGTAATACTAGCAATGTTTCTAATGGTAGTGATAATAATCCCATAAGGATAAATAAGTACATAGAGTTACCCAAGTTCAATGAGGAGGATCCCGAGGTTTTTTCTCACATTTTTCTAAGATTGCAGTCAGTATGAACTGGCCAAAGGATCAATGGGTTGCAATCATGCAGAGTCAACTAAAAGGGAGAAGTCAGGAGGTTTTTGCATCCTTGCCTGATGAGAATAGTTTTGACTGAGTTTGTTAAGAAAAGCATCTTAAATGCTTACCAATTAAATCCGGAAGCACACAGACAAAAGTTTAGGAACCTAAAGAGGGTAAGTGATCAGACAATAGCAGATTTCACCCGTCTAAAGATTAATTACTGCAACAGATGGCTAAAATCACTTTCAATAACCGAGTATGATGCTCTTAAGAATCTTCTTATAACAGAAGAAGTGATGTCATGTCTCCCAGACAAATTGTCTACTTTTATGGGAGAACAGAAAAATATAAGACATTTAGGAGCTGTCTAAGCTCGTGGATGAGCATGAGTTGTTAACTAAGGCCCAGTTTAAGGCCCAATCACCTAAGTTTAACCGTAGAGAAAATTATAATGCTTACCGAACTCCTTATCAGTATAAATCCGATTCTAGTGCTCCAGTTACTCCCATGAACTCTTCTCTTATTAAACCTAAAATTGCTACTCCATTGCCAGGACCATCTATTCCTAGTAATGCTAATTCTAAACCTGCAGTTGGTTCCACAGGTGTGTCCACTGTCAGGCATTGTACACATTGTAAGAGAAGAGGACATGTGATTACTTCTTGCTATAGTTTACATCCTGAATTACGGCCAACTGGTCTTATTATGAGTAAAGGATTGCAAACTAATAATTCTCCATGTACTACAGTCAATCACAATTGGATGGCTGAATTTAAACCATACATTTCTTCAGGTACATTATTGTGTAAAGATGGTAGTAGTAAGACTGTTAAATTACTCCGTGATACTGGAGCTTCACAGTCTCTTATTGTCCAGAATGTACTTGCTGATGTTGACACCCGAGATCTTGGTGAAGTTGTGCTTCTCCAAGGTATTGCAGGTAGTGTGCAACAGGTGTCTTTAATGCAAATTAACTTTGATTATAATTATACTTCAGGATGGTGTAATGGTTGGTGTAAGTAAACAACTGCCCATTCCAGGGGTAGATATTATTCTTGGTAATGATTTTGGCAACCGAAAGGTTGAAGGGACCAGGTGTCCAATAATGTTAATTAATCCCAATAATGTACTTGCTCAACCGGAACCAGATGATGGCATTATTTACCCTGCTTTTGTTGTAACTAGATCAATGAGAAAAACAGGTGAAAGTAATCCTGTCTTCACTAAGGTAGCTGTTCCCAAGACCAGGACCCCTTCAGAAAAGGAGTGGGAGGTGGATCAGGAAGATTCTTTTATGACTCGACTGGATGATGAGAGTGAGGCAGTAGTAGAAGCCCTGCTGAACCTAAACCACAAGGAAAGTGAAGGTGAGGAGGCTGAACTATCTGTACCTTGCCCACTTGTCTCCACTAAACCGCTCCACTCCACTTTACTCTTATACACAATGTACCCAACATGAACTTGAGTCCTGGCTTTGTTGCTGTGGACTCTTCCCTGTCACAGTATATACTCAAATGCTCTAATCTTTCTAACAAACGTGACTTAACATAAGCTTACCCCTTCCATTTATCTTTCTTTCTCTTTCCTTTTCTTTCTCTCTTCTCCCTTTTTCTGTTCATTGTCTTCTACGCTCCCTTGCTATCGTCTTCTTATTCATATTACTATCTCATTCGGTGGTTATAATAGGAGCTGCCTCGTATGGGCCAATAGACCTTCTGCAGTTCTCATTATTACTACTATCCCCTACACCTTACTTTCCTCCTCAGCTCTCTCTTGCCTATTTATTGCCTGTCCCTACCTCCTTATCACAATCGACTTGAGAATGGTCCAGGACGGACCGAAACGTCGTCGTCCCTTCAACTTCTAGTGTGTGGTCTGGTCAACTCCACTAAACCAGTTGTCGAGAGTGAGGCCGAAGTAGCTATGGCTCCAATTTATTCTGATCAATCAGGAAAAGAGATCAAGCTATTAGGTTCTTGCCCGCTCGCCACTGAGTCTGAGACATTGCCCTTAAGTGTTAACAGACTACTGATCCTAGTTTACTTGAGTGTATTTCTGAGGCTCCTGATAATGTTGATGCATTGGAGTAAGGGACGGGTTTCTTCTTCAAGGATCAACTTCTGATGAGAAGGTGGAGGCCAAAGGGAACTCCCTCATCAGATGATTGTGAGACCAGAACCCAACTAGTTGTCCCCAGTGTTTATCGTAAGCAGGTCCTGCAGGCTGCACAGGATGACCCCATGGGAGGTCACCAAGGTATCACAAATATGTACCATAAAATATGAAAATATTTTTACTGGCCCAAGCTAAAGAAAGATGTGGTCAGGTATTGTCATAACTGTGTACCCTGTCAAATTGTTGGCAAACCAAACCAATCTGTGCCTAGAGCACCATTGCAACCTATTGTAGTTCCTGATGAACCATTTTCTCATGTTGTAATAGATTGTGTAGGACCTTTACCTAAGATTAAGTCGGGTAACATTTTTATGTTTACTCTTTTGTGTATGACGACGAGATTTCCTGAGGCGTATGCTTTAAGAAATACTAAGACTCATAATATCAAGTGTCCTGAACGATTTTTCTCCTTGTTTGGAATGCCTAGAGTTATCCAGAGTGACAATGGGGGAAATTTTGTTTCCAAAGTTTTCAAAGCTTTCTGCAAATCTAAGTGGATTCAGCACACATTTTCTAGTCCATATCATTCACAAAGTCAAGGTGGGCTTGAACGTTTCCATCAAACGTTGAAACAGATGATAAAGACGACAGGAGAAACTTATCCACGAAATTGGGATGAGAATCTCCCTTTTGTGCTGTTTGCTGCCAAAGAAGGGTTACAAGGGTCATTGGGGTGCTCACCTTTTGAGCTCGTATTTGGTCACCAAGTGAGAGGTCCGTTAAAAATGCGCCAAGAAAAGTTGATGGGAGATGTCTCTGTTCATCAGTGGTTGGTATTTGAGTGAGGTCAAGGACAAGTTGTGTCGGGCTAGAGAGTTGGTGAAGGAACATCTGGAACAAACTCAACAAGCCATGAAACAAAGATATGACAAAAAGTTCAGGGCTAAACTCAGGTCGTTTGCTGTTGGTGTTGAAACCTCGTTTGGGGGACTTCCATGTCCCATGAAGAACCCTACCAAGTGGTAGAGAAGGTGGGAGACCTAACTTACAAAATATTTAACCCTACTATTTCAGAACATAAAATGAATGTGCATATTAACAGGTTAAAGGCTTACGTTGGACCAGAAGTGGTAGCTTGTTTTAGTAGGGAAGAGTTACCATCTGAGGGAAATTGTAGTGAAGAAAATGATGTTAATATTCAACTTCTCGGTTCCAGTTCCAATGGAAGGGAGATGCTATGTCATTTACAGGAGGAGCAATGTGATGAGTTCCAGATTCTGCTGGACAACCATACATCTCTGTTTGGGGAGGTTCCCACACAGACCCACCTCATCACACACGACATTCAGCTCCTGGACAGCACTCCAATTAGACAACATACTTACAGAGTGAATCCCGAAAAGAGGAAAATTATACAACAAGAAGTGGACTATCTGCTCCAGCATAATTTCATTCGGCCAAGTCAAAGTACTTGGAGCTCTCCGTGCTTTTTAGTGCCAAAACCAGGGGGAACCTATAGGTTGTGTGTAGATTATCGTAAACTGAACAAGAGCACTACTGTTGATGTATTTCCATTACCCCTGTTGGAGGAGTGTATTGAATCAATAGGACATGCTAATTATGTAAGTAAACTTGATTTATTTAAGGGATATTATCAGATTGCATTAACTGATTATGCTAGGGAAGTTACTCCTTTTGTTACACCTACTGGTGCTTATGAATTCAATGTCATACCATTCGGTTTGAGGAATGCACCTGCCACCTTTCAAAGACTCATGAATTTCTTACTCAAGGATGTGCCAGATTATAGGGCCTACCTTGACGACATTGTTTTATATAATAAAAATTGGGCAGATCATCTTTCAGGCCTTAAGCAATTGTTTACCGTGTTGAAAAACGCCAATTTAACAGTGAATATGAATAATCTGTAGTTGGGCAAGAGGTACTATAACCTATCTTGGACATGAAGTAGGACAAGGTGCCGAGTCTGTCCTGTCTGTGGGTGCAGTCTATAGAATTCCTAACACTGATGTGTCCGAATTCAACTCAAACCTTAGAAATCTAATACTCGATAACAGACTGAACAAAAACCATCTAATTATCGCAGGGGACTTTAATATTGACCTCTGCGAGCCTGAACACCCTACTGCTGTTAGCTTCCTCAACTGTATGAATTCCTGCTTCCACATACCCTTAATCACTAGACCTACTAGAATCACTGATAGTACTGCCACGACTCTAGATCACATCTGGACAAACATAACCTCTCCGCTTACTTCAGGTATAATCACCGATAGCACTACAGACCATTACCCCACATTTCTCTTAACTAACATTAGCAAACCACCTCTAGAGTCAAGGAAGTTAAGTTTTAGGCTGCACAATGAAACTGCTATAGAAAATTTTATAACTGCTACTGATAATGTCAACTGGGAGTTCGAGTTAGGTAACATAGGGGACATCAACCTAGCAGTGCAATCTTTTCTTCAAAAAACTCTTAGCCTTTATAACACCCACTGTCCTATGCTTACAAAACAAGTCACAACCAAAAGGCTTAACAATCCCTGGCTTACAAAGGGAATACTTAAATCCATTAATAAAAAACATGACCTTGAGAAGAAGTATAGGTTAGGTATTGTCTCCAAAGAATTCTCAAAGAATTACTCATTATTGCTATCTAAGATAATTAGACGAGCCAAAACTAAATACTACGAAGATAAATTTACCCAAATAAAGAGCAACATTAAAAAAAACTTGGAGCACAATTTCACAAATATTGGGATCAAAGAAGACTTTAAATTACAAACCAACACTCCTGTCCAATAACGATGGTCAGCTTTCAGCCTCAGATTCTGCTATTGAGTTCAATAGGTTCTTCTCTTCCATTGGGTCATCCCTTGCAAATGATATTCCATCTTCC
The DNA here is from genome assembly GCF_040958095.1 of Procambarus clarkii. Classification (NCBI taxonomy): domain Eukaryota; kingdom Metazoa; phylum Arthropoda; class Malacostraca; order Decapoda; family Cambaridae; genus Procambarus; species Procambarus clarkii. Next base: position 4,056,058 of record NC_091155.1, read on the forward strand.
AGTACTGACGTTAAGGACTATCTTACAGGTAAATATCCACAGTCTCTGTACCTAAAGCCTATTAATTCCACTGACGTCAATGAGATAATCCTTTCCCTTAAAACCAAGTCTAGTGCCCTTGAGGAGATACCAGCTTTAATTTAGAAAAAAACCTCCAGATCTTTAGCCCCTGCTATTACATTGCTCTTCAACAAGTCACTTGAACTCCAAACCTTTCCAGATATTCTAAAAAAAGCGAGAGTAACGCCTGTCCACAAATGTGGTGATCTCACAGATGTTAACAACTACAGACCTATATCAGTCCTGCCAAACTTGTCAAAATTTTTTGAAAAACTAATCTACAAGCAGCTTTACTCTTATCTAGCCAAACACAATATACTTAGCCCTTGCCAATATGGCTTCAGACCCAAAAAAGCACTAACGATGCACTTATTAGTATGCTTAACTCGATTCATACAGCTCTTGATAAAAATGAGTTCCCTGTTGGGATATTTGTGGACCTGTGTAAGGCTTTTGACACTGTCACCCACCAAAACCTTCTTCTTAAATTACATCATTATAGAGTCAGAGGACACTCCCTGCAATACCTCCAATCCTACCTTACTGACAGGCTCCAGTATGTTTCTGTGAATAATTAAATTTCTCCCACCCTACCCATCAACATTGGTGTTCCTCAGGGCAGCATACTTGGCCCTCTCCTCTTTCTCATCTACATTAATGACCTCCCAACACCTCAAACCAATTCTATTTGCTGACGACACAACCTTCATTTACTCCAGTCCTGACCCCCTTGCTCTAAATGCCACAGTAAATACTGAGCTAAATAAAGTCCATCTTTGGCTAACTGCCAACAAACTCACCCTTTAACATTGACAAAACTTTCTATATTCTGTTTGGCAATAAATCCTCTAATCAAATAAATCTCAAAATAAACAATACCCAAATTTGTAACAAATTAGATGGCAAATTCCTTGGCATTCTCATTGACCACAAGCTGAATTTCCAGGGACACATTCTAAATATATCAAAAAAAGTTAAAAAAAACCGTTGGCATTCTTTCTAAGATCAGATATTATGTACCCTACCCTGCCCTGGTGACTCTCTATTACTCCCTCGTCTATCCATATCTCAACTATGGTATTTGTGCTTGGGGTCTACTACCCAAAATCATTTACGTCCTCTAATTACTCAACACAAAGCTGCTATTAGGACAATATCCAACTCTGGCCCCAGACATCACTCGGTACCCCTACTCAAATCTCTGAATATGTTAGACATTAAGTCACTGCACATTCTCTCATGTGTATTATACATATATAAAACGCAAAACTGTAATGCCAATCCTGACCTCAAAAGCTTCATAGAAGGTTGTAACAGAACCCATGAGCACCACACCAGAAATAAATAAAGTTTTGATATTCCTAGAGTACGACTTAATCAAACTAGAAATGCTCTACAAATCAAGGGACCCAGATTGTGGAATGACCTTCCCAACCATGTTAAAGACTGTACCTCTCTCAACCAGTTTAAGATAAAAACGAAGCTATACCTAAAAAATTCCCTGTAACCTACCTTACCCCTCTATTGTCAACCAATGTCTGTTTTATTTAAAGAGCGCTGTTTGTCGACAGAATTGTATTTCTGCTGCTTTTTCAGCTATGATTTTCATTCCATGTTTTCATTTTACTCTTTATGCTCAATTAGTATTAAGCTTTAGTCATTTAAGTTTTTCATGCCCGAAACGCTTTGCGTAATAGTGGCTTTAGGCATTGTATGTACTAGCCCTATCTATAAATCCTTCACTCTTTGTAAAATCTCTTGTATGTATGTACCTTACCTAAATAAACATTTGATTTGATTTAATTTGAAGGTATGATAATTCCTTTACAAGATAAGATACAAGCCATTGTGGACTACCCAGTGTTAACCAGTAAGAAGAGAGTCCAAAGATTTATTGGTATGTGTGCTTGCTATTGGCGGTACTGTAGAAATTTTTCGACAGTTGCTGCCCCATTGACAAATTTGTTGCGAAAGCAAGTAAAGTTTAAGTGGGCTCAAGATTGCCAGAATTCATTTCAGAACTTAAAGGGCATATTTTCAACGTCACCTGTTCTTGCTAGTCCCAATTTGACAAACCTTTTATTTTACATATTGATGCATCAGATGTTGGAATAGGTGCTGTGCTTATACAAGTTGGTCTAGATAATATTGAACATCCTGTGTATTATTACTCTAGAAAATTTAAATCAGCCCAGAAGAACTATTCAGTGGTAGAAAAGTAGGCGTTGGGTCTCATATTGTCAATGAAGAAATTTGAAATTTACCTTTCAGGTAATAAGGTACTAGTGTTTACTGACCACAATCCCCTTATATTCATTAATATGATGAAATTTAAGAACCAACGAATTCTGCGCTGGTCATTGTTTCTACATGAATTTAATGTTGAGATTAAACATATTACGGGCAGGAAGAATGTCATTGCTGATGCTTTGTCCAGAAGTTTTGTATATGATGTACCATGAGTGAAATATTATTTTACTTAACATTTTTACTTCAGACAAAATGTCATTGATTTTCAATCCATTGCATTTTTTTTCTTGGAGGTGGAAGTGTTACGTACCCCTATTGGATACTTATATAAATATTAAATAATTTACTTGTATGTGCTTATATATCATTACTTGTATATGCTTATAAATCATATCATTACTTGTATGTGCTTATATTTTGGTAATGATGATCTGGTTGACCATACCATGGGAAACCGTTATATTTTTTTCTTTTTTTTTGTAATGATCAGCTAGTTCGTCTTACCGTGAGAAAGTTATATTTTGTACTGATCATCTAGTTGGAAACACCGTGAGAAACCGTTTTAGTTGTTCATCTAGTTGGCAATACCGTGAGACACATTACCTTCCTGCTATGTTGTGCTGTTGCCAGCAATTTCCTCTTTATTTTTATAAATATATAACTGTATTATATTAAACTATATTACCTCTGTTTATGCATGTAAATCTGATCATTCTTTAATTTAGTTAATTAATGATTACCTTATTCCCATTATATGGCTCCATTTAAGTAAAATAAATATTGATAAAAGTTGTCATCCGATGTTGGGAGGAAGCGATGAGCGACTCCCGCCTGGGAATTTTAGTTAGTATCTGGTGAGCTCACGAAGGACAAACATCTGGGGAGTTAAGTTGCTGTTATATTTATTTGGTTTTGCTGTAGTATATTAGTCTGTGGAGACATAAATTTATTCTGATTTACATTGATAGTGCCCATCTATTGATTGATATATAATACTGATAATTACCTGAAATATTATTTTAATACAGTTATTTTTTATGTGTAATTAATTAGTTGTGGGGATGTTTAATTCTAATTCTTGCATGTACGAACCATGGGTTTATACTGGTGACACACCTTTAGATTACAGCGGCTTTCTATGTCCCTAGACCAATATATATTCTTGTTGCTGTTAAGTGTCACGAGCCATAAAGAACGGTCTGTAACACCCTCTACATTCATGTTGTTTAATATCGACCCCTTTTCATATATACTGAAATGTCAAGATAAACTTAATAGAGTTGTAAGTAGTCTGAAAGAAGTTATCTTTGATTATACAAAAATGTTTTCAACTGGCTCTAAGGTAAGTATTTTTTATAGGTTATCATAGGTTCATAAAACAGGTATACCCATTCGCCCTATTTTATCAGCGATTGGTACTTTTAATTACAAATTGGCAAAGTTTCTAAGTTCCTTTATTAAAACCATTAACTTGTAAAGAATTTACTGTAAGAAACTCTCAGGATTTTGTACAGGAACTTTCGTCATTGAATTTTGATTTCCCTAATATAATTGCTAGTTTTGATGTAGAATCACTTTTCACTAATATTCCTCTGTGGGAAACTTTTGACATTTGTGTAAATCAATTATTTGCTGACACTAATTTGTACTCGTCTTGACATACCATAAAACATATTTAGGACACTACTCCAAGCTTGCACTAAAGAGGCACCCTTCTTGAGCCCACATGGGCACATGTGTAAGCAAGTAGATGGGGTCGCCATGGGTTCTTCCCAAGGTGTCCTGTTTGCGAACATCTACATGGGTATCATCGAGCAGGTTTTAGTTGACATGGACTTGAAACCCGCCATATACTGCAGGTATGTTGACAATTTTTGTATGCAGGTACCTGATGCCAGACGTCTGCAGGAGCTGAAGGAGGCATCTGAGCGGAATTCTGTGTTGAGTTTCACTTACGAGATGAAGAAGGATAGGAACTTGCTTTTTCTAGACGTAACAGTCATGCAAAGGAGCGGAGGTTTCCACACTGCAGTCTGCACTAAGCAAACAAACATAGGAATGTGCCTCAATACCAATAGTGACTGCCCTGACAGGTACAAGAGCAGTGTTCTCAACTCTTACATCGACCGTGCTCTCAGCCACAGCTCAGGATGGAAGGAAGTCGATGAGGAACTCTGTAGGGTAAGGCAGGTCCTAGTCAACAACGGCTTCTCTAATGGTTTTGTCGAAGACATCATAAAAAGAAAGGTGAAACGCCATCCAACCTTTGAAGAGTCAACCAACACAACACATGTACCCCCTATTAGACTATTTTACAGAAACTTCTTTTCGATGGCTCATAAAATAGAGGAAAGGGTCCTGAAAGATATTGTTGATAGGAACGTTATTCCTACAGACAAAAATCAGAAAATACAATTGACGATACTATATAACAAAAAGAACGCTAACCTACTCATATTGACATATCCAGACACCAAGCATAACGCCTTGAAGAAAACCAACATCGTCTAAGCCTTCAAATGCCCATTTGGGGATTGTAAGCCCCAAAGAAATCAGTATAAAGGCAAGACAACAACGTCTCTTTCCAGTCAATTAACAATGCATAAACAACAGGGCTCAATCAAGTAACATATAATCTCTTCTCACAACCAGACCATCACACAGAGAAATCTTAACAAATAACACAGAAATCATCGATAGATACAGCGATAGTAGGAGGCTCAATATCTGCGAGGCACTACACATCAAAAAGTCAACAACAGCAATCAACAGCTAATTAATGCACAACTATATTCTACCCACTTCAAGACTACGAACCAATATAGAAGAATCAAGAGAAAGTGTTGATGTTATGGGCCAATAGGCCTTCTGCAGTTACTTCCATTCTTATGTTTTTATACCTATTGGTTCGTGTTCTGTCTTGTGTAAATGTCAATCACTTCACCCAAAACTTTTGTATTATATTTCCTCACCCAAAGGCGAGTTTAAGTACGAATGTGTTTTTACAGGTTACAGTTGTGTATGTAAACTAAAGTCTTTGAAAATGTAATTAGTTATTACGAAACGCATTCAGGCGTCGTGTCAGACTAGAAATAATAATGAATTTTGGAGAATTGATTTTTCAATTACCATCGACAGTGAAAAGAAACATAGGAAATATTGAGAAAAATCGCGTCAGAATTACTAATCTTACCTTTTCGATCATATTTAACAACATATATGTATGTTGTTAGATATATAAATATATATATATATACATATATATATATATATATATATATATATATATATATATATATATATATATATATATATATATATATATATATATATATATATATATATATATATATACACACACATATATATAAGTATATTTTGGTAGCAGTCTTTCCTGTAGACATATATTATTAAATATGACCGAAAAAGTAAGATTAATAATACTAACACGAATTTTCTCAATCTTTCGTACATTTCTTTTCACTGTTGGTGGTAATTCAAAAATCAATTCTCCAAAATTCATTTTTATTTCTAGTCTGACGCGACACTTGAGCGCGTTTCGTAAAACTTATTACATTTTCAAAGACTTTAGTTTACACATACACAACTGAATCTTACACATCTCCGATTTGTTTATATCTACATTTGAGTGAGGTGGATGGGGTGAGGTGGTATTTAATAGGGTATTAAATTCATCAACACAAGACAGAACATGAAACAATGGGTATTGAATGGAAGTGATTGTAGAAAGCCTATTGGTCCATATTTCTTGATGCTTCTATATTGGGGCGGAGTCTTGAGGTAGGTAGAATATAGTTGTGCATTAATTGGCTGTTGATTGCTGGTGTTGACTTCTTAATGTGTAGTGCCTCGCAAATGTCAAGCCGTCTGCTATCGATGTATCTATCGATGATTTCTCTGTTGTTTACTAGGATGAGCTTACAGTCCCCAAGAGGGCATTTGAAGGCATAGACGACGTTGGTCTCTTTTAAAGCGTTCTGCTTTGTGTCTGGAGAGTTTCTCATGAGTAGGCTGGCCGTTTTTCTAGTTTTATAGTAAATCGTCAGTTGTATCCTCTGATTTTTGTCTGTAGGGATAACGTTTCTATTAACCCTTAAACTGCGCATGGCGTATATATACGCCCTGAGTAACATGTCCCATGGTGCGCATGGCGTTTATATACACCATAGGGTGCCAGGCCTGATTCAAATGGCCCGCGGCTACACGGGGTTCACAGTAGCTTCCTCGGGGCTCTTGTAAACAGATGCCATTTAAAAAAAAAAATCGTGGGCAATATTCTCAGGTGTGAGAGGCACAGTACTGTTGGAGCAACCAAGGCCGGCGCACGCAGCATGAGCGAACAGCATTGATGTTCAGCTTGTGACCACAGCATCGCCGAAAAATTTCAAAATAAATATATAATTGTTATTATTTAGCGATGACAATATTACAGATGACCAATGACTGTGATATAAATAACCAGGGTTGTGATAATAGCAGGATTGTTGTAATAATTAGCGCTGTGTGAGGAGTGATGCTGAGAGACGGAGGGAGACAGCATCGTTTACTGACTGTGTGGCCACCTGTTATTGTTTGCGTTCACCATACCAGGTCAGTGGTTCTCTATGGTGAACACAAATGTAGATACTTATATATAATGTGTGTATTAGTGTAATAACAGCAAAAGGATTATGCTGGGAGGAGCCATATGGGTGACGGAGGTGACGTCGTCTGCACGATTTCTCTAGCTGTTTAGAGGGTGGCCACTATGCTCTTTGGGCGCTCTACAAGCTTAGGTGTACAGTTACGGTGCATAAAACATGTAGATATTTATATATAATATGTGTATATAGGGTAATAACACTGCAAAAGGTATTGTTGGGGGAGAAAGTTTAGTGCGTGTGACTTTGAAAGAGTGAGGGAGCCGCCAGCCGCCATCTGTGTATAGCGACGACTCTTAGTGCCTGAACTAACTATATCAGCTTAGCTGTATAGTTGTGGTGAACAAAATATACACATACTTATATATAACGTCTGTATATAGTGTAATAACACCACAACTGGTATTGTTGGGGGAGAAAGTTTAGTGCGTGTGTTGAGGGAGTGGCAGCGAGTGGCTGGCTGGTGTGTGGCGGTAGCTCCTCGTTGCTTTTCGACTCTCAATACCAACTTAGTGGTTCGGTATGGTGACCAAAACATGCCAATACTTATATATAACCTGTGTATAGAGTGTAATAGCAGCAAAACTATTTGTTTATTGTTTTATAAATATAATAATTGAATCACTAATATGCACATCATACTTTTGAGTATAGCGATTATTCACCACTTTTATTATATAAATATATTACAATACACACTATTGAATAATATTACTGCAAAAAAACTAAGAAAAAATCAATCGGAGACATTGAAACAATTAGGTAATAATATCTTTGTGGCAACTTCCATCTGTCAACGCGGGTGACGCTGACCGGGTCTGACGACTGCTCTGTCAACGCCCACTTTTTGCCAGACTTCCTCGGTCAATTGCGCCCAAAATATGTCACCTACGATTTTTTTTTTATTTTTTCCGTGCTCAGGGGACACAAATTAACATGTTTAGAAGACGAAAAAAAATTTTTGAATTTTTTTTTTTCTTGCGCACAGGGGTGTAAATGTCCATATGACCCCTGAGCAGTGTAAGGGTTAACAATATCTTTCAGGACCTTTTCCTCCGTTTTATGAGCTGTGGAAAAGAAGTTCCTGTAAAATAGTCTAATAGAGGGTATAGGTGTTGTGTTAGTTGTCTCTTCAGAGGTTGCATGGCGTTTCACTTTCCTTCTTATGATGTCTTCGACGAAACCATTGGAGAAGCCGTTGTTGACTAGGACCTGCCTTACCCTACAGAGTTCTTCGTCGACTTGCTTCTATTCTGAGCTGTGGCTGAGAGCACGGTCGACATATGCATTAACAACACTCCTCTTGTACCTGTCTGGGCAGTCGCTGTTGGCATTTAGGCACATTCCTATGCTCGTTTCCTTAGTGTAGACTGCAGTGTGGAAACCTCCGCTCTTTTCCAAGACTGTTACATCTAGAAAGGGCAGCTTCCCATCCTTTTCCATCTCGTAAGTGAAACGCAGCACGGAACTCTGCTCAAATGCCTCCTTCAGCTCCTGCAGATGTCTGACATCAGGTACCTGTTTAAAAATGTCGTCAACATACCTGCAGTATATGGCCGGCTTCAAGTTCATGTCGACTAAGACTTTTTGCTCGATGGTACCCATGTAGAAGTTTGCAAACAGGACACCTAGGGAAGAACCCATGGCGACCCCATCTACTTGCTTATACATGTGCCCATCCGGGCTCAAGAAGTGTGCCTCTTTAGTACAAGCTTGGAGTAATTTCCTTAGAATATTTTCTGGTATGTCAAGAGGAGTACAGGCTGGATCACGATACACTCTGTCGGCTATCATCCCGATTGTCTCGTCCACAGGTACGTTGGTGAACAGTGATTCTACGTCCAACGAAGCTCTTATCCCTGTGGCCCGTGTGCCCTGCAGAAAGTCAACAAATTCCTTTGGAGACTTCAGGCTGAAGGCGCAAGGGACATAAGGAGTCAGCAGGCCGTTGAGTCGCTTCGCCAGTCTGTATGTGGGTGTGGGTATCTGACTAATGATTGTCCAAAGTGGGTTTCCAGGCTTGTGTGTCTTGACATTTCCATACGCATATCCAGGTTTATATTCCCCAATAATCTTTGGCAGGTGGAGTCCTGATTTCTTGGCGTTCACAGTTTCGATCAGTTTGTTGACCTTTGCATTCAATTCGGCTGTAGTGTCCTTCGTTACCCTTTGGAATTTTGTTTGGTCAGAGAATATGAGGTTCATTTTCGCCAGATATTCGTCTTTTTTAAGAATGACGTATATTCGCGACTTGTCACCTCTCCTGACAACTATCTCCTTGTTCTCACGAAGGCATTTAGCTGCCGCTTTGAGCTCGAGGGACAGTATGGTGCTTCTGTAATTGCCTCGATTCTTTCCTCCTTCCGCAATAAGTTCTGCTTGTAAGGTATCTTTGGTAGTGACCTTCTTTTGTGTCTCGAGGTCGAATATGTCGTCCAACAGAATTTCCAACTCCACTTTCTGGGCCATCTCACTCGGTCTGGACATAACGTGACAGTTTATGCCCAGATTTAGGAGAGTGACTTGGTCCTCAGTGAGGTTAATTCCTGCAAAGTTCAGGAAGCCATCTCTTCGTCGTGGAATTGCCATAGGTCCTCCATATAACGTTGTTAGTTTCTTGATAATCCTTGTTTCAGTGCTGAGGTGATGTCTGTCTGTGAGGATGTCGAGGTGTTGTTCAATGCGGGTACGGATACTTTCGTCGATGTTGCTATTTCTCCACTCGTTTGTAGCATGAAGTAGTTGCGTTTTGTTGTCTTTGATTTCATTCTCTGCCTTGTATATCTGATCACGAATCAGATCCTGGCGATATTTTATCGTGAAGGCATGATTCCTTGCTGCTGGATCGTGCGTTTTAATATTAGTATGTTTTGGTAGCAGTCTTTCCTGTAGACATATATTATTAAATATGACCGAAAAAGTAAGATTAATAATTCTAACACGAATTTTCTTAATCTTTCGTACATTTCTTTTCACTGTTGGTGGTAATTCAAAAATCAATTCTCCAAAATTAACCCTGAAGTCTCCAAAGGAATTTGTTGACTTACTGCGGGGCACACGGGCCACAGGGATAAGAGCCTCGTTGGACGTAGAATCACTGTTCACCAACGTACCTGTGGACAAGACAATCGGGATGATAGCCGACAGAGTGTATCGTGATCCAGCCTGTACTCCTCTTGACATACCAGAAAATATTCTAAGGAAATTACTCCAAGCTTGTACTAAAGAGGCACCCTTCTTGAGCCCGGATGGGCACAAGTATAAGCAAGTAGATGGGGTCGCCATGGGTTCTCCCCTAGGTGTCCTGTTTGCAAACTTCTACATGGGTACCATCGAGCAAAAAGTCTTAGTCGACATGAACTTGAAGCCGGCCATATACTGCAGGTATGTTGACGACATTTTTATACAGGTACCTGATGTCAGACATCTGCAGGAGCTGAAGGAGGCATTTGAGCAGAGTTCCGTACTGCGTTTCACTTACGAGATGGAAAAGGATGGGAAGCTGCCCTTTCTAGATGTAACAGTCATGGAAAAGAGCGGAGGTTTCCACACTGCAGTCTACACTAAGGAAACGAGCATAGGAATGTGCCTAAATGCCAACAGCGACTGCCGAGACAGGTACAAGAGGAGTGTTGTTAACGCATATGTCGACCGTGCTCTCAGCTACAGCTCAGAATGGAAGCAAGTCGACGAAGAACTCTGTAGGGTAAGGCAGGTCCTAGTCAACAACGGCTTCTCCAATGGTTTCGTCGAAGACATCATAAGAAGGAAAGTGAAACGCCGTGCAACCTCTGAAGAAACAACTAACACAACACCTATACCCCCTATTAGACTATTTTACAGGAACTTCTTTTCCACAGCTCATAAAACGGAGGAAAGGGTCCTGAAAGATATTGTTAATAGAAACGTTATCCCTACAGACAAAAATCAGAGGATACAACTGACGATTTACTATAAAACCAGATAAACGGCCAGCCTACTCATGAGAAACTCTCCAGACACAAAGCAGAACGCTTTAAAAGAGACCAACGTCGTCTATGCCTTCAAATGCCCTCTTGGGGATTGTAAGCCTCAAAAAACTCAGTATATAGGCAAGACAACAACATCTCCTTCCAGGCGTTTAACGATGCATAAGCAACAGGGATCCATTAAGGAACATATAGCCTCTTCCCACAACCAAACCATCATCAGAGAAATCTTAGCAAACAACACAGAAATCATCGATAGATATAGCGATAGCAGGCGGCTCGACGTCTGCGAGGCACTACACATCAAGAAGTCAATACCAGCAATCAACAGCCAATTAATGCACAACTATATTCTACCCACTTCAAGACTCCGCTCCAATATAGAAGCATCAAGATATACGGACAAATAGGCTTTCTACAATCACTTCCATTTCAATACCCATTGTTTTGTGTTCTGTCTTGTGTTGATGAAATTAATACCCTATTAATGCCACCTCTTGTTCTGTCTTGTGTTGATGAAATCAATACCCTAATAATGCCACCTCACCCCATCCACCTCACTTAAATGTAGATATAAACAAAATCGGAGATGTGTAAGTTCTATTCAGTTGTGTATTTGTAAACTAAAGTCTTTGAAAATGTAATAAGTTTTACGAAACGCGCTCAAGTGTCGCGTCAGACTAGAAATAAAAATGAATTTTGGAGAATTGATTTTTGAATTACCTCCAACAGTGAAAAGAAATGTACGAAAAATTGAGAAAATTCGTGTTAGAATTATTAATCTTACTTTTTCGGTCATATTTAATATATATATATATATATATATATATATATATATATATATATATATATATATATATATATATATATATATATATATATATATATATATATATATATATATATATATATATATATATATATATATATATATATATATATATTTAGGGGTACCACCACTGGTTTAATTAAAGGGACCCACATCCTCGAAGAAGAAAATAAATAGTGTTCAGAGAAGACCTTGTGGATTCTCAATGAATACTTTAATCTTTTCCTCTCCTACCACCCCTATTATTTTTTTTTTTTTTTTTTATTGCAATGCTACAGTTTACAGAAAACACACACTTATATAACAATATAACAATATACCAATCAGTGTTCGAAGACTTCGTCCAGCTCCTCGGGGGTCGGGTGCGTACCCAAGATACAGCATGCATTTCCCCTCTGAACAGCGACACTGAGGCGCTGGAACATAAAACTGGCCGCTCTTGGGTCTCTAGTCTTCCCAATGAGTTCCTCGCCCAGCTCCTTCAGGAACTTAAGTGCACATTTACCCCAGGCGCCCAGAGTCTCAGAGCCTATTGGCACGAACCTGTAACAACGTTCTAGGTCCCTGTACTTGTTAGTTTTCTGGGTCTCCCTGAAGGTGGCCGTCCCCGCCTCCCTCAGCTGCGCTGTAAGGTAGATAGGTATCAGCCAATGTGGATGCACACGTGTAGTCCCACACGACCTGTTTACCTTCCCTCCACGGCAGCAGGGTGACTCCATCTAGGCGTTTTTTTCTGTGGTCAGGTCTGCACAACTGAGGTTCCCTTTGTGCTGGACACCCAGCTGTAGCCAAACTTCTCTTGATGATGTCATTGACTGCTTCATGTCTGGCAATCTTTCCCTGTGTCTTACGACAGATGAGACCATGGCTGCCGTATTGGTCCGCCCGTGCATGGCCGCATATACACAGGTGCTCGGTGGAGATAGGGGCGGCAAGGCGCAGAGCAACACCAATACTTAGGGTCCGATGGTCCAGGCGGGTGCCCAAGGCGGAATTAGGGACTGCCAACAGGAAGTCCCCGGCATGGGGCGCTTGCACAGCTAGAAGACGCGCTTTGTCCTTCCTGGAAGCTGCCTCCAGCATTGATGTGGCGATGTTCTCCACTATGGGGCTATCCCATTTGGACTGTTTGCAGTCATTTGGAAAAGTCGGTCGAGGATGAGAGTTGAGGAGAGTGTCCCACTGACCGGCTCCTTCCGCGAATTTGGGATCATGAATCCCAATGGAGTCTCTTAGGTGTTCCGGTAGTATTTCCTTAACTAATTCACCTGTTGCACTGGTCGAGGATAAGAATGCTGGCAATGCTAACTGTGTCGCCTTGCGAATACCTATTCCCCCGAGTCTAACTGGGAGCGTTGCTTGATCCCATTGGTCATCTTGCAGGGATAGGTTTAACACTTTCACGGTTATTGATCTTAGGAGTGTGTCATATTCTGTTAATTTTGGGCTGTCGAAGGAGGGAGCACACCTTAGGAAATAGGTCAGTCTGGGCAAAGCCAGGCACCTTGTGAGAAGGTACAAAGCATCGTGGGCGTCCAAAGCCCCTATTCTTCCCTCCATCCTCCTCAGGTCGTTCAACTTTTCTTCGAGGACTACCTCAATGGCGCTCGAGCCCAGAGGTGCCCCTAGCAGCACACTGTCGGTGGGAGCGATCACCTGGGCTCCTGGCAATATGGTTCGCACTACATCTATGGTTGGTTGGCTAGATGAGATAATTTCACACTTTCATGGGTTCAGGGTGAGTCCTAACTCCTCTCCCTTAGATTTCACTAGCTGTAGATCTTCTAGCAGGGACTCCTGTGTCCCTGCCAGGGTGCCATCGTCCAGGAACCAGATGTTGAGTTCGCTGGTCAACCTGCTTGTGACCTCTTTAACAGCCATGCACAAAAGAAAAGGGGCAAGTGGGTCTCCCTGCTGGACACCTTCTTCAGAAACAACTTCATGTTCCCCAAACAGCAGCGTCGATTCCCTACTGTACCCTGCTGAGACGAAGGGGAGTAGAGAAGGAAAGCTTGTTCGAACTGCTTCCAGTACCACATCCCTTTTTACCTGGTTGAAGGCATTTTTAAAGTCTAATATATATATATATATATATATATATATATATATATATATATATATATATATATATATATATATATATATATATATATATATATATATATATATATATATATATATATGACAGTGTCAGAACACGGAGGACAATTTAAACAGGAATTTCCTTAAGTACTTTCGTATATTAAAACATCTTCAGTAGCACAAAACGTTTTGACCAGGAGGCAAGCGTACCCAAAACTCCCCTTTACTCCACACTCCCTCCATGCCGGCTCCGTCATCAAGCAGCAAACTACCATTCCCACCCTGCCTGCTTCTGATTGGTGACCCGCCGACTGCACATCTGCATCTTAGCGCCCTCTATTTAGTCCATGTCTGGGCTTGAACCAGTCATTGAAGTTAGAATATCTTGTGCTCTCAAACTGTGAACAACTAACTGATATACGCTCTGTCTATCAGGTGGATGTTTCTCAGCTAGCGCTTTATTCTCGGCATCTGTTTAATCACTTTTCTGTCTTTATATTATAGAACAACGTCATACCTGTTCTTAATTTTTATGTTATATTTTTGACTTGTTTGTTTGCACTGTACATAGCCAAGGGATTCCTTTTGTTCATAATTTGTTTTCAATATTAATTAAAGTTTCATTGTTCATACTATGTGTTTTGCGTGTCTTCCCTTAATTAACCACAGACAACAGCCAGACCTCCTAAACAGAATACGGGCACAAGACACGAATGAGAGGATACTCCTTCCTCTCCTTTATTTTCCAGGAGGAAAATAGCAGGTGTAACAGGAGCTTTTCACCAAGAACTCCTCACCTGATGGAAATGGTTTAGGACCACCTACGGGGAACACCCAGCCTGGTAAATTTTCCCATAATTACCTCCGATAGTTACATGGATCAAAGGCAGATCCCTGAGGAACATATTAGACAAAGCCAAGTTTCCTTAACACGTTGACCCGTCGAAGGGGGTGTTGGAAACCATGAAACCTTCCAGACTTGTGACAGGGTTAAGGAGGACCTATGAGTAAAAGACCACCACAGGACTCTTACTCGTTTGTGCAGCCAGGCTTTGTACACTTGCTTTCGTGTGATGCTGGATTTCGACAGCTTTGTAAATCGTCTGTCATCTACACATTGGTGATGTTGCACGCAATTGCATTCAGAAAAAAACAATATTTCTCACAGTGGTCAGAGTAAATGGTGGAAATGTTTAATTCAAAGAAAAGGTGGATGAACTGTTTATGATAAGACAAAATATAGATAAGTATATACAGATTTAACAGAAGTGATGCATGGATTGGATCATCACTTCCCAGACTGTTTATGAGTAGCTTGACAAGTTTGCTGAAAATATGAAGTTCTTACCTTGAAATACTGAAAACAAATTATCTCTGATATTAATAACAGGAGATATTTAAGTGCTAAAATGTCATCGCTATTGTCGCCTCCAATCTGACACATTAAACTGACCAAGGATGTAGAATGCATGGCCGCATGAATGACCAAATACGTAGAATGCATGATCGCATGAATGACCGAGTTAGTAGAATACATGACCGCATGAATGACCAAGGATGTAGAATATATAGAATGCGTAGATCATTATGAAAACTTTCTAGAATTAATTCCCTCTAATAGCATCTTTATTTAACTTTAAAGATTAAGTGGCCTCCAGAGTGAATATCTACACAGAAGATGTGAGTGTGTGATTTTTCACAGTTGATTCATTTTGTTGATTCTCCAGAGTGGGCACGAGTGAACCACTGGACATTGACTGATCAATTCCTGGAAGATACTTAAGATGTTGGATGTCTAAGGACATAATTCAGTACAAAAACTATTTGTGCTGAGGTAAATTATCACACAAGAGCCGTCGTGAGGTGTTTTGTTCATTAATTAGAACGAGGAACACTGTAGAGATCAGGCAGCCATTTTGTAAGGTGTTTGACATGGAAAATACAACCAAAGACAGAAGTGAGGTCTTGTTTCTCGGCCATTTTGGTCATCATGAATGATGCCATAGATATTGCCGCTTGGTGCATATCTTGGGGCCACCAATCAGAGAGAAGCTTGCAAAGATGCTTCAGCTAGATTGGTTAATTCATAGTCCTAATCTCGAAGACCTATCAAGGAAGTCCAGCTCTAAAAACTCTCAAACTGGGGCATTCACTACAAGAAGCTCTGTGTGCTTCTGAATTTTTTTCGAACTGGGGCATCCACTACATGAAGCTTTATATGCTTCTAGTTCTTCAGCCAAGGAACTCAAGTTCTTCACACGCCCAGTAATGTAATTTTAATACTCACTATTTGCTTAAATTAGACCGAATCTGTAGATTCAATTCGTGTGTTAATTATAATCAGAGTGAGAACATTTTAATGGCTTAGTGAGACAGGTGTTAAGCCACTGTGCTGTGCCAACTGAGAAAACTCAGTCGGTGGGAAACTGCGCCAGACAAGAAACCCCTTTTTGAATGTTTCATACCCATTCAAAATGCGTGCGCAGTAGGTTGTGTACGAAATTAACTATTGAGACCTCCAGTGAGAGGCAGCAATCTTGGAAAAATTCCCAGAATGCCCTAGAGCTGTTGGCTGGGTTAGTACTGAGTGAGCAACCATGGGTGGCACATGCGCCTTTGGCTGCTAAACACCTGTCCAACATGGTGTTGAAAGATCGCTCTCTGTTAGTGAAATTAAGACCTTATTGTTTGAAGAACATAAGAGTCATGATATTGATCAAGCTAGGTGCAGTAAGGACCTAACACAAAGGTCAGATGCAATGATACAACTAAGATGAAAATAATACAGCGAGCGAATCCAGTTGTAGCTCTGGGCGCCAACTTTGCCATATCTAATTTATATAGATGATACAAAGATGAATCATTTTCTGGGATAAGTGATGATGCATCTGATACAAGAAGCATAGATGAACAGTGTTAGAGGCTACCATGGTGGTGTTTTCCATAGATAGTTTCAAGAATAGCTCAATCTCTTCCAGAATGACTGAATCTCTTTCAGTGAGGGGCTTTACAAATAGATCTTTTCAAGACTACCTTACAAATTGATCTTTTCCTATAAACTTTTCAAGACTATCTTACGCTTCACATGATTGCCTACATACCACCTACAGGAATTATAGCCAAGGGTGTACATGAGTGTGTTATTTGAAAGCACACAGAACGAAGAAACAGGATGAGAAAATCTATCTGGTGCTACGAGAGCGAAGTCGTGCTGAGTACCATGGACTGTTTCATTGATTATCATTCACTTCCGAAGTACTGAGTGTGTTATACAGTGTGTTACTGTATAAATAATGTGTAGAAACTGTACATATTGTAATTTTAGTGATTCTTTTAAAAGTAATATTGCGACAATAAACATTTATTGTGGACACATTACTGACACATGTATACCAGTTACATGAAACATCATGAACGTTCTATTGAAAATATATTGTAAAGGACACAAATACGCATCATATACGAAAAAATAACAAAAAAACGGATTTGGAAATACATAGAACAAATAACTGAAAAAATATTTGTGGCAACTCGCGGTATTGAATGGCGCGCGCGACCGCCTCTCGGAGCTTCACGCTTGGGTGACCAGCGTGTGGTGAGCCCTTCTCCACTTTCCCACAGCCAAAGTAAGTGGATTTTTTTCATTTTTTTTACATGAACAGGTACAGGGAAGGGAATTTATCATTTTACAAAGATAAAATAAAATTACGAACAATTGATTTTCTGCGCACAGAGGAAATGTCACAATAAACTCAGCACATCACAGTGGTTAAGGTTGATAAAATGAAGAGTTCGACGTCGCGATCGTGTGGATCAGCGTAATTGTGAAGACTGTGTAGACAGTGAGTTAACAGTCTAACCTACAACAGACAAACTGGGTACCAGTAGTGGTGGGGCGAATCTTCGCCGAAATTTGTATACGAATCGCCAAAGTTCGGATCCCGAGCACGTTAACCACGGTTGATGTGAAGGTATCCTTCAGGACCATGCCACCTGCTGTGACTGCATGAATGTGTGAGTGGATGGTTGTGGGTGTGAACGAGGCAGTAACAAAGTACAGTAATCTATATGAACCTTCGTGGTTCCATGTTAAATTGTATCTCAAGAGATAACCCCAAGATTATCCAGGAGTACTTGCCACACAAATCATCTGCATCAAGTGGCAATATGAAAAAGAGAACAAGTAGAACTCGGTGTCCTACTTGTTAGCTTATGCACAACCAATTTAACTACGAGCTCCAGTATCAATGGTCTGGCTGGCCTGATGAGTATTCTGGATTAACAGTGATGGTTAACCAGTGGGGTAACAATGGAAAACATTCTAGCAAATTTATATTTTACCTAGCAGTACCCGGCCACGCGTTGCTGTGGCTCAGCAACGCATGTACGTTGCTGAGCCACAGCAACCTTTCCTGTCCCCTAGTCCTCCCCCACCATTTCCCTTTCCCCTGTCTCCTCGGCCTCCCAACCATTCTCCATTCCCCCATCCCCTCTTCCCCACCATCCCAATCTCCCCCTTCTCCTCGTCCTCAACACCTCTCACTCACTTCCATGCCCGTGTCATCCCCCCCCTTCCCCATTCCCTCGTCCGATGCCTTCCCAAATGGTCTGATGTTCCCATCAGAAAATTAGGAACATCAAGTGATCTGATGTTCCTATCACTGCAATATAAGAAAAACAGTTAAAAAATGAAAATGAAAATATGAAAAATATATAAAATTAACTGTGCTCACGAAATGAATAATATGGTAAACAACACAGCTCAATTCCAACGCAATTCACACAGAATAATTAAATAAAAATAAAAATAAATCAAAATTTATGAAAATTAAATTTATCAATGCAATCAGAAACACTGAAATAGAATTTGTAACATATTTAGTATAGCATGTGTGTTGCTCTTACATGCAACAGATTGTGCGGTTTTTCAAGGAGAGTATAGTTGTACCTGTCACAGGTCCTGTCATCTATACTTACACTTACGAAATGAATGGTATCATTTACTCAAATAACTCAATCAAAAATAAAATGAATCAAAATCTATGAAAATAATATTTATCAATGCAATAAGAAACATTGAAATGGAATTCGTGAAATATTTAGTATAGCGTGCATGTTGCTAATATGTGCAACAGATGGCACTGTTTTTCAAAAAAACGCATGTTTTTACCTGTCACATGTGTGGCATCTATATTGTAGGCATATAAAAAGATGCGCCTATTTGAATGGAACGTTGTGTCAAAATTTCAAAGGAATCGGTGAAGAACTTTCGGAGATTACAGCGTGTGTTTCTCTTATGTTCAACAGATAGCGCTGCTTTTCAATAAAAGCATGTTTTTTTTCCCTGTCACAGGTGAGGCATGTATATAGTAGATATATAAAAGGACGCGCCTATTCGAATGCAACGTTGTGGCAAAATTTCAAAGCAATCGGTAAAGAGGATTCGAAGAGTTCCCTCACTTGAAAAACAGTTTTTTCAGAAAAAGCAGGTTTTTTACCATCACAGACGTGACATTTATATAGTATGTATATAAAAACCTGCTCGGATGCGAATGGAACGTTGAGTGAAAATTTCAAAGCAAAGGTGTGTTCACCAAGGTGTGTTCACCTTGGTGAACACACTTTGGTGAGTCCACCTTGGTGAGCACACCTTGGTGAACACACTTTGGTGAGTACACCTTGACAAGCACACCTTGGTGAACACACCTTGGTGAACACACCTTGGTGAACACACCTTGGTGAGCACACCTTTGTGAGTACACCTTGGTGAACACACCTTGGTGAGTACACCTTGACAAGCATACCTTGGTGAACACACCTTAGTGAGCACACCTTGGTGAACACACCTTGGTGAACACACCTTGGTGAGCACACCTTTGTGAGTACACCTTGGTGAACACACCTTAGTGAGCACACCTTGGTGAACACACCTTAGTGAGCACACCTTGGTGAACACACCTTGGTGAGTACTCCTTGGTGAATACACCTTGGTGAACACACCTTGGTGAACACACCTTAGTGAGCACACCTTGGTGAACACACCTTGGTGAGTACACCTTGGTGATTACACCTTGGTGATTACACCTTGGTGAACACACCTTGGTGAACACACCTTTGTGAGTACACCTTAGTGAACACACCTTGGTGAACACACCTTGGTGAGTTCAACTTGGCAAGCACACCTCATCAAGCACACCTAGGCATGCACACCTCATCAAGCACACCTTGGTAATCACACCTCAGCAAGCACATCTCGGCAAGCACACAACAAGATCCTGTGTATCGAATTTACTCATTTTCTATGATCGAGCCACAGAGATATTACAGGAAAGAGATGGTTGGGTTGACTGCATCGATCTGGACCTAAAAAAGGCTTTCGACAGAGTTCCACATAAGAGGTTGTTCTGGAAACTGGAACATATTGGAGGGGTGACAGGTAAGCTTCTAACATGGATGAACAATTTTCTGACTGATAGAAAAATGAGGGCAGTGATCAGAGGCAATGTATCGGACTGAAGAAATGTCACAAGTGGAGTACCACAGGGTTCAGTTCTTGCACCAGTGATGTTTATTGTCTACATAAATGATCTACCAGTTGGTATACAGAATTATATGAACATGTTTGCTGATGATGTTAAGATAATAGGAAGGATAAGAAACTTAGATGATTGTCATGCCCTTTAAGGATGACCTGGACAAAATAAGTATATGGAGCACCACTTAGCAAATGGAATTTGATGTTAATAAATGCCATGTTATGGAATGTGGAATAGGAGAACATAGACCTCACACAACCTATATATTGTGTGAGAAATCTTTAAAGAATACTGATAAAGAAAGAGATCTAGGGGTGGTTCTAGATATAAAACTATCACCTGAGGACCACATAAAGAATATTGTGCAAGGAGCCTATGCCACGCTTTCTAACTTCAGAATTGCTTTTAAATACATGGATGGCGATATACTAAAGAAATTGTTCACGACTATTGTGTGGCCAAAGCTAGAATATGCAGCGGTTGTGTGTGCCCATATCTTAAGAAGCACATCAACAAACTGGAAAAGGTGCAAAGACATGCTACTAAGTGGCTCCCAGAACTGAATGGCAAGAGCTACGAGGAGAGGTTAGAGGCATTAAATATGCCAAAACTAGAAGACAGGAGAAAAAGAGGTGATATGATCACTACATACAAAATAGTAACAGGAATTGAAAAAATCGATAGGGAAGATTTCCTGAGACCTGGAACTTTAAGAACTAGCTAAACAGAGATGCCGAAGAAATATAACAAAATTCAATTTCGTAAACAGAGTGGTAGACGGTTGGAAAAAGTTAGGTGAGAAGGTGGTGGAGGCCAAGACCATCAGTAGTTTCAAAGCGTTATATGACAAAGAGTGCTGGGAAGACGGGACACCACGAGCGTAGCTCTCATCCTGTAACTACACTTAGATAATTACACCTTGGCAAGCACACCTTAGTAAGCACATCTCAGCAAGCACACCTCGGCAAGTACACCTCAACAAGCATACCTTGGCAAGCACACCTCGGCAAGCACACCTCGGCGAGCACACCTCACCAAGCACACCTTAGGTGTGCAATTAGGTGAGTTCACCTTGGCAAGCACACCTCGGCAAGCACACCTCAGCAAGCATACCTCAGCAAGCACACCTTGGCAAGCTCACCTCGGCAAGCATACCTCAGCAAGCACACCTCGGCAAGCACACCTCAGCAAGCTCACCTCGGCAAGCATACCTCAGCAAGCACACCTCGGCAAGCACACCTCAGCAAGCTCACCTCGGCAAGCACACCACATGGACCAATGGTGGCAATTCCCTGGGCGGTATAACTGGGGTAACTAAGGAAAACATGACAACAAATTTATAATATTGTAACTCGGGGCTCAAATTATTCACATTTCTAGTAAATTTGGATTATACATAATGCGGTATTAAACTGAGGCTCATGTTAATACAAATAGCTGATTTATTGAGTTAATAAATAAGCTAAATGAAATTTGTGGGTCCAGGTCCAGAGCCCATTACGTGACTCTGTAACTATTTTCACTACCGCCTACAGTATGGGAATGGGGTGCATACAAAAATTAAGTAAAATAACTAGACTAACATTCCTAACTCTAAAGGTGGCCGCTGTAGGTTACGCGAATATTTATTCACACTTTCCAACACCCTTCAGCGAGAAAGAGGAGCTGTTGCAAGTTGCACAAACGTTCATGCAACATTTGGGAGGGCGAGAGGTCAACATTTTATCTGCAGTAGGCCCCAAACATACTATTACACATACAATGTAATACATCTAACTCAATGTGTCATGATAAAAGAAGAGGCATAGAAGTAATTACATACACAAAATGTATAGTTAGAACGTTAATTCATCAAAATAGATGTCAGAGTGACATCGCCATGTATTGATTTTTTTCCTAAACCACATCCCGCCAAGCACATGACGAATACTACGTTGCTCAGCGTTTGAACAAGTTTTAACACCTAACAAGTTGTAACAACCAATATAGCAAGTTGTAACAACTTTCTAATACGTCATAAATGGTATACCAAGCTGTAATAAGTTGTAACGAGTTGTTACAACTTTATTACATCCCTGTATTACAAGTTGTAACGAGCGGAAAATAGGACTAGTTACGTTTTGTATTTTGCAGTATTGTACAATAGTTGTAAAAAGTCTGTATCATTGGTAGGGGGTGTGTGATTATCTTTACAACAATGCTTTTCTATGTGCCAGGATGTTTAAATAATTACCACATTTTGTTTTTCATTATTGACAGTAATATAGTAATTTTCTAACCAACTGAAAAATGAAGGCAGTAATCAGAAGCAATATATTGGACTGGAGAAATGTCACAAGTGAAGTACCACAGGATTATGTTCGTGCATCAGTAATGCTCATTGTTTACATTAATGATCTTCCAGAAGAAATACGGAATTATATGAACATGTTTGCAAAGATACTAAGTGAAAATAAGATACATAGTCGATTGTCCTGACCTTTAAAAAGTCCTGGATAAAATAAGTATGGAGCACCACTTGGCAAATGTAATTTAATGTGAATAAATGCCATGTTTTGGAATGTGGAGCTGGATAAAATAGACCACATACAACCTTTAAATTATGTGAAAAGCTTGATCAAATTCTAATAAAGAACGAGATGTAGGGAGTGTTTCTAAATGTAAGAATGTCTCCCAACGACCACATAAGAACGTTGTGCGAGGAGCCTATGCTACACTATACAATTTCAGAATTGCTTTTAAATACAAACATGGTGAAACACTAAAGAAATTGTTTACGACCTTTGAGAGACCATAGTTGGAATATGCAACAGTTGTATGGGGCCCATTTCATTCACTTGGGCTCTAGGAGACTCGAACCACGGACCCCACGTGGGTAATAAAATAAGAAAATGTACAGTACTTATATAATTGGTGATAATATTAAAATAATTTAATAACAACACATAGCAATCTGTTTCAAGATCCAGTCGTAATGTATGACACAAGTGACATGGTTTTTTTTTCATTATATGTTGGTTGTTTGTAAATGTACTCTACGGTTTGTGCTCCACGCTTCCAGGATTATACATGACCATATGCTCCAATTTGTTCCGAAAAAAAATTATGATATCAAATAGCATTCATTAAAAATATTAACAGTAAAGAACAGTTTTCTTCAACAATATGATGAAAATATTACTTTGTCAATAATGCAAAAGCAAAATGTAGTAATTCGTGAAACAACTTGGTACCTCGAAAAGCAGTATTGCAAAGTTTAATACCCATGAAAGATACTTTTGACCGCGACTGTTCAACCTGAGAATCTAAATTTATTGTTCCATGTGCCTCTTGAAATTACTACAGTGATTCTGAAGCAGTACTGAGTAATTTGGTGGTTATGACAGTATTAAATGGAACTGTTCCTACAAGAGCCATTAACTTTCAAATGGGAGTGTCATGTGTCCCTCAGTTCCAATTAAATTTGTATTATCATTATTAAAAAAAGCCTTTCAATATATAAATTATATACATTATATTCATATAAATAAGTTTACCGAATAAAGCTGTTAACCATTCGACACGTATCGGCGAAGCTTCCTCCTATAAGAAATATCACAACTCCTGATCACATATCTAGTAAATGAAACTAGTGCTGGTCATATAATAATAAAAAAAAAATTGATAGGGGTCCCATTGTTCTCCCTGCTTAAGAACTCTATTTGGAACACCTATTTGAGGGGGCCAAGGTTTGTGAGGCCAACTTCGACGAGTTGGCCTTAATGAGTGTGCCACTACTCTGGCAACTGTTTAAGATAACACCCGGCAACTGTCAGCCATCACACACACTGCTAGCAAAAGTTGTCTGAAAACTGTACAGCCCTTGAGAAGAGTGTACCTCGCTTGTTGGTGTATATTCACTGAGAGTTTACTTTACTTCTGGAATACGTTAAGGACTAATATATACTTGCTAGTTGGTCAGTTAGCTATTGCGGTGCTCTTTATAACCCTCCAGCAGTTGATTTGACAAACATTTATATAATTACTTTGCAGAAAATTATGTCCTGTAATCGATAGACATCTATATATTCATTATCATGTATGCAAAGAAGCTGACAATTTCTCACCTAAAATGAGGTTAAACGTTGTGCAGTTTTTAGTCTTTTAGTCATATATTATTTCTTGTCTAGGAAGGTCCATTTGTTAATAGAGTTAAGCGCCAGTAGAGCTGCCTGTCGCACGGGCAGTATGTCTGTTTTTGTCCTAGTTTTATGGTTTGTTGGCCATCTAGTTTTATTGGCAAAGACCAAAGATAAAATGCAAAATTTTAGAGAAATGTGTGAAAAATATTGTGCTGAATATTCTGCATTTATATTCTGCCAGATGATTTGTAGTTGCTCCTAAGTCACTGGACTCGTTTTATCCAAGTTCTTAAGACGAAATTACCAGGCCGAGAGATTCTAATATAATATTCTGAAAAATGTATGGGGCATATTATATCCTGAAAACACACATTTGTAATTTGTTCAGCTCCTACCAAAGACCTGAAAGTCAAAACAAGTAATTTACAGTGCATTTGGTTATCTTGATACCTGGCCAAAAGTAAAATTATTTAATAGTGAATGTCCAAGCTTCGGGAGATGAAACATATACAATTTACAAAATCCTGACCTTCGGAAGCTAAATAATGAATGAAGGAAATGCTCAGGACGTGTGTTGGTAGTCCATATGCACACCCACTGTAGTTTACTACCTAGCCTAGTATTCACACCTACATGCTTAGAAATAATTCACAAATAAACGATACAACTGTCTGAAAGGAATCATCCATCCAGCAGACACAATAAGCTCGCTTTTATACCATTCACTAATCACAGCCTCTCAAACTTTACCAGGTATTAATTTGATTGTTATGAAATATGATTTAAGAAAGAATGTTGTATATAATGATGCGGCAGGTCAACAGAAAATATTAAAACAGCAAAGTAAACATCGACCTGGATTAATTTTATTTCTGTGCCTACTCTTTGTCAAGAGGGATAAAAGCTAGAAATCTTTTAGTCAGAAGCCAAACGTCGCCTTGAAAGGATTTGTAATTATTTGATCGCTATTGATATCTTTTTAACATCTAAGCCTTACTCATGGTATGGAAGACTATGAGAGGCCTGAGCTCTTTATAACTCATTTATGGTCGATGTAATCGAATATGTTCTTGTTTGTACTTCTCAGATACTTGATATTCAGTGTGATGATTGTGACATACACAGAGATCTTGGTGACCTTTTGAGGGAGTATATCTCGGTAGAGAGTTTCGTATCTTATATTTGTGTTGCATAACATATGTATCTCATGCACTGATCTAACATCTTTACCATGTACAAAGTATGCTACGAACACTTTTGTGTAACGTATATGATACCAGTCACAGGAGTGTAGCTCTCATCCTATAACTACACTTAGGTAATTATACTCACCTGTTCGTATGTGTGATGGAGTGTCATAATATAACAACTGTTTAGTAGTACCAAGAGAGAAAATAGTGTTGCATCTGATGAGCATTACACCCTTACATCGATCTTTATTGTAAATTTTCAGTCAAAAGTTTCTATTATTTATATTAGTTTCTCGTCAAAAAGGATTACTTGCTCTCAGTTTTCTAACTGGTGATAATAAGAAGAGTCTTTAATATACCCTAAAATATAATATAGTGTCCCGCTATCACAGCACAAAGAATTATCGAGCAAGCAATGGACGGAGGAAGTGTTAACGTACCGTTGTCGGGGGTGATAAACTGGACGTGGTTGTTGCCTGTCTTTGCTACCCTGTGAGGGAGGGTTGGGTCGCCTGGCAACAAGTAGGTGGTGGTGGCGGACCGGGCCCGGGCGGTACTCCTCTTCCCACAGTCCTGTATCATGGGTGGTAGAGAGAGTAACACTGTTAATCATCCTGCAACACCAACGGCAAAGTATGTTGCAAATATCATCTGTCGCCGAAAGTATTTTTCTTGATGTCAGAATATGAAAAATTATTTAAAAATGTGTGCATTTGTATCTAAAATTAGCATATATGAACACAGACACATACACGTTGACACATGTGGACAAATATCCACTTTTACTATGATGGAATATGTATATATTAGTTATTCCTGATTTATAAGGGCATTAAAGAATAAAAGAGTCACATGGTCTATATAAGAACCACATGGTCTATGTAAGAGCCACATGGTCTATGTAAGAGCCACATGGTCTATGTAAGAGCCACATGGCCTATGTAAGAGCCACATGGTCTACATAAGAGCCACATGGTCTATATAAGAGCCACATGGTCTATGTAAGAGCCACATGGTCTACGTAAGAGCCACATGGTGTATGTAAGAGCCACATGGTCGACATAAGAGCCACATGGTCTTCGTTAGAGCCACATGGTCTATATAAGAGCCACATGGTCTATGTAAGAGCCACATGGTCTACGTAAGAGCCACATGGTCTATGTAAGAGGCACATGGTCTATGTAAAAGCCACATGGTCTATGTAAGAGCCACATGGTCTATGTAAGAGCCACATGGTCTATATAAGAGCCACATGGTCTACGTAAGAGCCACATGGTCTATGTAAGAACCACATGGTCTACGTAAGAGCCATATGGTCTACGTAAGAGGCCCATGGTCTATGTAAGAGCCACATGGTCCACATAAGATCCACATGGTCTACATAAGAGCCACATGATCTATGTCTGGCTATTCCTAGGCGCAAGTCAAGCGTCTCCGGAACAAAAGTGTTCAGCAGAAACCACTACATGTCACCCAATTAGGGCACGAGGTGTAAGTATGGTCTTACCAGGATACTTTAATAAATCAAATTGCCATATAAACTTTAGGGTAACTGTGCCATATAAATAAAACGATCAGTATTTAACTGACAGCTCGGATAGACTTTGTAGTCTTGAGTAGAAATTCCTAGTTTAAAGAGGCCGGGCAACTTCATCAATTCTCATGTGCGCCTTCTGGGTGGATGAGTACATGAGGGTAGAAACACAACTAACATATCCTCATGTGTACTATATGGGTGGATGAGCACATGAGGGTGGATGCACAAATAACATTTGACTTCATCGGTGCTCCGTACCAGTTAACTACAATATCGTGCTTGAACTTGATAGCAGAGAAAAGGAAGTCTGGTATTTACACATACCAGACAGAACACTCTGGGTCAACATCACAACAAAATAATCAGGAAGGAGAGTGAGGTGAGGTGGTCATAAAAATTGGATTCCATTTTGTCTTGTTGCATGTGTCTGCCATAACCATATTTTCCTTAGTAGGTCCGTGATAAAGTGGGCATAATGCCCATCAAGACATAATTAATAAAACTAGCAAGGTTAATTAATATTTAACAATAATTCTTGTCATTGTTTAAATAAAGTGTAATACTTCACAAAAAGAGTACTAATACCTGATATGAACTCGGCTTAACAAATTAACTTTCCGGTGCCGGCTGCATTATTATTAAGGTTTAATCTTAACATAAGATTCTGAAGTTTAATCTACCGGCAGGTAAAGGAAGTCAGCATCATACCTGGTTGTGTACCTTATAGTGTTACTCAGGAGCCACACAAGGAGCACAGAGCCACACAAGGAGCCCAGAGCCACACAATGAGCCCAGAGTCACACAAGGAGCACAGAGCCACACAAGGAGCACAGAGCCACATAAGGAGCACAAGGCCACACAAGGAGCCCAGAATCACACAAGGAGCATAGAGCCACACAAGGAGCACAGAGTCACACAAGGAGCACAGAGCCACACAAGGAGCACAGAGCCACACAAGGAGCATAGAGCCACACAAGGAGCAGATAGCCACACAAGGAGCAGATAGCCACACAAGGAGCACAGAGCCACACAAGGAGCACAGAGCCACACAAGGAGCACAGAGCCACACAAGGAGCACAGAGCCACACAAGGAGCCCAGAGTCACACAAGGAGCACAGAGCCACACAAGGAGCCCAGAGCCACACAAGGAGCACAGAGCCACACAAGGAGCACAGAGCCACACAGGGAGCACAGAGCCACACAAGGAGCACAGAGCCACACAAGGAGCCCAGAGCCACACAAGGAGCACAGAGCCACATAAGGAGCACAGAGCCACATAGGGAGCACAGAACCACACAAGGAGCATAGAACCACACAGGGAGCACAGAACCACACAGGGAGCACAGAACCACACAAGGAGCACAGAGCCACACAAGGAGCACAGAGCCACACAGGGAGCACAGAACCACACAGGGAGCACAGAGCCACACAAGGAGCACAGAACCACACAGGGAGCACAGAGCCACACAAGGAGCACAGAACCACACAGGGAGCACAGAACCACATAAGGAGCACAGAGCCACACAAGGAGCACAGAGCCACACAAGGAGCACAGAGTCACACAAGGAGCAGATAGCCACACAAGGAGCACAGAGCCACACAAGGAGCACAGAGCCACACAAGGACCCCAGAGCCACACAAGGAGCACAGAGCCACACAAGGAGCACAGAGCCACACAAGGAGCACAGATCCACACAAGGAGAACAGAGCCACACAAGAACCACAGAGCCACACATGGAGCACAGAGCCACACAAGGAGCACAGAGCCACACAAGGAGCACAGAGCCACACACGGAGAACAGAGCCACACAAGTTTCATTACTTTGCATTTACTCCGGTTGAACTTCAACAACCATTTGTTGGACCATTCACTCAGTCTGTCTAGGTCATCTTGTAGCCTCCTACTATCGTCCTCAGTTTCAATCCTCCTCATAATTTTTGCATCATCGGCAAACATTGAGAGAAACGATTCTATACCCTCTGAGAGATCATTTACATATATCAGAAACAGTATAGGTCCAAGGACTGACCCCTGCTGGACTCCACTCGTAGCGTCTCGCCAATCTGAGGCCTCACCCCTCACACTGACTCTTGTCTCCTGTTGCTTAGGTACTCCTGTATCCAACGGAGTACCTTCCCTTTCACTCCACCATGCATCTCCAGCTTTCTCACTAGCCTCTTGTGTGGCACTGTATCAAAGGCTTTCTGACAATCCAAAAATATGCAGTCTGCCCACCCTTCTCTTTCTTGCCTTATTTTTGTTGCCTGGTCGTAGAATTCAAGTAACGCTGTGAGGCAGGACCTGCCATCCCTGAATCCATGTTGGTGCTGTGTTACAAAGTTCTTTCGCTCCAGGTGCTCCACTAGCTTTCTTCGCACAATCTTCTCCATCAGCTTGCATGGTATGCAAGTTAGGGACACTAGCCTGTAATTCAGTGCTTCCTGTCTATCCCTGTTACGGCCCTATTGGGTCGCAACTGGGTTCTTCTCTGATCTTATTAGAGTTTGGGTATCCGGCCCCAAGTTAGTAGTGGCTTTCAAGGGGTGTGTTCCATAAAACAAGTAAATTAAAGGGGAAGGGATACAAATACACTAAATTAAATATATAATTACCACCACCAATAAATAAATATATATACTGTCACACGGGGGGTATAAATATTCCATGTGCAGAATCGTCTTCATCTGAAGACGCGGAATGTTCCACGGTGCTCAACGATGCTTAGCCCTGGTTCTCGTCTTGTGGCCTCACGATGAATCCTTCGATTCCCTAGGCGAATCTACCCAGGCCACAGGCCAGCCAAATCACAGTCCCACTGGGTGCACCGTCGTGGAGGCCTTCAACCACAAATCCAGCCTGTAGCTAACAGGTTCCAATCAGCTCTGCTGCGTAGGCCACTCCACGACCGATACTAGGGTTGCGAGCCCTAGGCAGGAGCCTCGTGTGATTTCACAGATCACTCTCCTCACCACATTGGCTAGTCTTCTCCACCAGTCAGCCCCGGGTACGACAATTCCTGGTTCTACCACGTCACAGGCAGGCTAACACGACAGTGTTCATCCGGGTGGTGACTCACAGCTTCTGCAGCAAACACGTGGAGATACTATGGCTGCCTTGGGTAGACTGTCCATCGTCCAATCCAGCAGTCCCAGGTCGACTCTGTAATCAGACACGTCATCAGTACTGGTTACACTCTAGGGCACCTCACTTACCGGCTTAGACACAAACATCCACCTATCCACTCCATAGATTGCGTTGCTGTCTAAGCGCCACCTCACCAGAGGTCAGCAGCGGCTACATTACTAGCTGATCAAGACGGGAAACCAGCCCCTGTGGCCGGTATATCCTGTCCTCACTAGATGGCGCCGTCCATTTGGAGGGGGTTTCGGGAGCCGAGTCACAGATGGCATGGTCGTCACAGCTCCGTGTTACGACGCTGGGCTCGGGTCCGTAACAATCCCCTTTCTTGTATATCGGGACTACGTTAGCTGCTTTGTGTGTGTGTGTGTGTGTGTGTGTGTGTGTGTGTGTGTGTGTGTGTGTGTGTTTAATTGCCTTGTGTGGAGTTATCTAAGTGCGAAGATAGGAGGATTACAGGATGAGAGCTACCCCTTCTGGTAGTAGTGTAATGTAGGAAGGAAGCCGACCCCAACATTCATGCTTGCAATGCTGCAGAACAACACTACAGTCATGATCGTGTCAGGGATTCATGTTACAATGTAGTTGTAAGATATTACAAGCTGTTGTAATGCAGCTGCAAAATTGCAAAGCATTGACAATGAAATGTTGCAAGTGAGCGAAGTTAAAAGGGAAAATCATAATGTTTCATACATATATTCAAATATTTTGTACATATAAATTGTTATAAAGAATCATTCAGTGAAAGTAATGTTTCTTCACCAATAGATTTTATAGCTGGTAAGAATTTCTTTCGGGTTAGATGTTCCCTTTAGGTAAGCGTTTTCTTTTCGGGTAAGAGTTTCCTTTCTTGGGTAGGAGTTTCTTTTTCGGGTAAGAGTTTCCTTTCTTGGGTAGGAGTTTCCTTTTCGGGTAAGAGTTTCCTTTCTTGGGTAGGAGTTTCCTTTTCGGGTAAGAATTTCCTTTTCGAATAGGAGTTTTCTTTCCGGTATGAGGTTTCAGGCTATATATTGTATATAGTAGAGATAAGAGGAATAACAGAATAAATAGTAAATAGAGAGACGAATATTAGACTTAAGTTACAAATGATTAGAGTTAAATATATATAGAGAGTATTCTAGGTCGTATTACTGAAATTAAGAGAAAGAAGATAAGCATTTTATTGCAATCATGAAATAACAGTTAATGATTATAAATACTTTCCAGAGCAACTGAGTGAGAGAGCCGCCTCCTAGTTTATTTATAATATAATAATGTCTATTCATCACTAGCTCCCCTAAATAGTTCTGTAGTAAGTAATAAGAGAGAGGAAGATAGAGAGAAAGATTTGAGAGTTAAAGTTTGATAGACTCACATCCCACAGCACTTGCTGTTTAAATCATCAGCCACAATCTAAATAGTGTTATTGTAAGTATAGGAAAGAGAAAAAAAGAGACAAAGACATAGAGGAAGAAAGAGATAGAGACATAGAGCAAGAAAGAAACAGAAACAAAAAGATAGACAGAATTAAGAGTCAAAGGTTACTACCGCTTGGTAACCAGCATCCAACACTACGTCCTGTCAATCCCTCAAACTATGCTAAATAGTGTTCACGAGCTCACCATAGCCCCTGCTCCGTGGAAATTTTGTTCTAGTAACTGAATCTAAAATAAACAGGCTCCTCCTCCTCCTCCTGTTCCATCTCCACATGTACTCAATGCCCGACTTTCCATATACACCCCTGCTTCTGCTCCACCTCATTTTACAGAGCGACCTTTTTTAACTGAGTTCATAGTGTCTTAATTTGCAATGTCATCATTGTATTTCACAGAGTTCACTGCACATTCTTTTTTGTTTTTCAAAGTGTGTTAAATGTGTCTTACTTTATAGAGTTCTTTCAGATTTCTTGTTTTTCAAATCAAGTTTCCTTAAAACATCATTTCGTCAGTTTTGTCCGTTCTCAAATATCTCCATCATGAACCCTGCTTCCCCACTTGTGTCATATTCACATATCAAGAACATTATAGGTCCAAGCTCTGAGTTACTCAACCACTGTCTCCACTATGATCTCTCACTGTTATTATGTGTCTCCTGCTGCTGAGGTTTTCTCTCTCCCAGTTAACTATCATCCAATTACTCATGTTTGCTTCTAAAGTTTGAATAAAAAATCCCTTGCATATTACGGTGTCATTGGCTTTATAGCTGACAGAAAAGATATATCCATATAATCCTTGTCGATGCAATTTGAACACCCTCATCATATCTTACAAGTCTTGCAGGCTCCTCAGACATGACCTCGAGCTGCGAGCCCATGCAGTCGTTCTACGATATTACCCCAGGATTACTGTCAGGATTTCACATATATATAAAGTGCAATAACCGTAATGATGGTGCATATAAACACAGCGTTTAAAACTAAATAGAACATTTACTGATCAAAAAAGTACATAAATAATAATGATTTGTCTTTAACTATCACAATAGTTATCCTCAACTATCCTGGTTGAGGACAGCCTCAACCACGTCTGCGATCAACGGCCGCTCTCGGCCTTCATTAATACTAACGTTACTCAATTCACATGTATAGTCTCGCTGTATCCTACCACGTGAAAATATAGGTATATGATAATAAAATTCCTACTAGTTCTCTTGGGAACGCCTAGTCAACTAGGGAAAGGGGGAGGGCAGATTACTTTGCTAGGAAACGATGGTATCTTCAGGAGGTTGTAGCGTCCATGTGTCGCCAGCTCCCTGATGTTCCGTCACCACATTCTTGGCTGCTTCCTGGTGTCATATGTACAATAATATTCTTTAGCATCGAAACACGAGTGTCCACAGCCTTTTGGTTGGCACAGTTAAACAAAACATTCCCTTTCTATGGTCACAGTCAACATCTCACTTGCCTCTTCACAGGCGAAAATCAAACTAAGCACTCGCTTACCGTGACCTCGGTTGTTTTCACTAGCCTCTTCAACGGCGATTTCTTGTAGATTCACACACCTCAAGTAGTCACTACTTCTAATACGAAAATGACTATCGCGAGCAAGGCAAAGACTCAACCTAAATTGTAGCACAGCCACATCAGGAGAAAAACAACAGTAAAGGAACAGGTAATGAAATTAAGGGTAGGGGCGGAAGGATTCACTACAAACGACAAGAAAGTGTGTGAGGAACTGAATAAGAAATTCCAGGAGGTCTTCACCTTAGAGCAAGGAGAAATTCCAGAGATAAAAGAAGGAATAGTTAACCAGGAACCACTGGAAGAGTTTGAGATTACCAGTGAGGAAGTAAGGAAGTTGTTACTAGAGTTGGATGTGACAAAGGCTATAGGCCCAGATGGAATCTCCCCTTGGATACTAAAGGAAGGAGCAGAAGCACTTTGCTTACCACTCTCCATAGTTTATAACAAATCACTGACAACAGGGGAACTGCCAAAAATTTGGAAAGCAGCTAATGTAGTCCCGATATATAAGAAAAGGGATAGACAGGAGGCACTGAACTACAGGCCAGTGTCCCTAACCTGCATAACATGCAAGCTGATGGAGAAGATTTGCGAAGAAAGCTAGTGGAGCATCTGGAGTGAAGGAACTTTGTAACACAGCATCAACATGGGTTCAGGGATGGCAAGTCCTGCCTCACAGGGTTAATTGAATTCTACGACCAGGCAACAAAAATCAGGCAAGAAAGTGAGGGATGGGCAGACTGCATATTTTTGGATTGCCAGAAAGCCTTTGATACAGTTTCACACAAGAGGCTAGTGAAAAAGCTAGGAGATACAGGCTGGAGTGAAAGGGAAGGTACTCCATTGAATAAGGGAGTACCTAAGCAACAGAAGTTAACGAGTCACTGTGAGGGGTGAGGTCTCAGATTGGCAAGGCATCACAAGTGGAGTCCCGCAGGGGTTAATCCTTGGTTTCTGTTTCTGTTTGTAAGTAAATGATCTCCTGGCGAGTATAAACTCGTTTCTCTCAATGTTTGCTGATGACGCAAAAATTATGAGGAGGATTGAAACAGAGGAGGATAGAAGGAGGCTACAAGATGACCTAGGACAGAATGAATGAATGGTCCAAAATATAGCTGCTCAAGTTCAACTCAAGTAAATGCAAAGTAATGAAACTAGGCGGCGGAAACAGAAGGCCAGACACAGGATACAGAATGGGAGATGAATTACTTCAGGAAACGGACAGAGAGAAAGATCTAAGGGTTGATATCACACCAAACCTGTCTCCTGAAGCCCACATAAAATGAATTACGTCTGCGGCATATGCGAGGCTGGCTAACATCAGAACAACATTCAGGAACCTGTGTAAGGAATCATTCAGAATCTTGTATACCACATATGTAAGACCAATCCTGGAGTATGCGGCCCCAGCATGGAGCTCATACCACTTTAAGCACAAGACGAAGCTGGAAAAAGTTCAGAGGTATGCCACTAGACTAGTCCCAGAGCTAAGAGTCATGAGTTACGAGGAAAGGCTGCGTGAAATGCACCTCACGTCGCTAGAAGACAGAAGAGCTTGGGGAGATATGATCACCACATACAAAATTCTCAGGGGATTTGACAAGGTTGGATTATTTAACAGGGGTGGTAAGCGAATAAGGGGACACAGGTGGAAATTGAGTACCCAAATGAGTCACAGGGACGTTAAAAGGAACTTATTCAGTGTCAGAGAAGTTAACAGGTGGGATGCATTAGGCTGTGATGTGGTGGAGGCTGACTCCATACACAGTTTTATATGTAGATATGATAGAGCCCAGTAGGCTCAGGAATCTGTACACCAGTTGATTGACGGTTGAGAGGCGGGACCAAAGAGCCAAAGCTCAACTCCAGCAAGCACAATTAAGTGAATACAATTAGGTGAGTACTTCTGACGCTGATTCTCTTATTCGGACACCACACGCTGCCTTGCCATCTTCCGCCACCGACCCAACACACTTTACATGTAAACTATTGTGTCTTGGTAACCGACATATTATGCCTCCACATTAATACCATAGTTATCCTGTATCATGCTGAATATTTTTCATCTTGAGGAGTACAATTTCAAATTCTACTACAATGTCAAGATGGTTTGTACAGGGAATACATCGTAATCCCTGAGGTCATTAGCTAATTCCCTCGTGTTGCAAGTCTCTGATTTCTTTAAGTATGTTCGTCACTCTAGCAATTATGAAAATTTTGAAAGAGCTTATCCCCTCCTCCTCTCCACATGAAACGAATTGATACTCTAACTTTAATGGCAAGGACTCTATCAACCACACTAAATTTAATTACATTCTCATTATTTCAATCCTTGCATTTCTTTGACACCTGTTGAGAAAACCCGACTTCATTTGCTAATTTTTAATACAATATGCAGTTCGATAATTATAGACCCATATCTCTAACATCGTGTGTCTGTAAAGTGCTTGAACGTATTGTCCTTAACCGACTCATGAATCGTATACAGGGGCACCTGTCACCCCAACTGTTTGGATTTATGCCTGGGCTCAGTACACAACACTGTTTTGCAATAATATATAACTATTTGCAATAATCAATAATTAAAGAATTTAACAAATATTTAGCAGTAGAAACAAACTGCTTATTCATTAGAAGAAACAGACTGCTTATTCATTAGAAGAAACAGACTACTTATTCAACAGTAGAAACAGACTACTTATTCAACAGTAGAAACAGACTGCTTATTCATCAGAAAAAATAGACTACTTATTCATTAGTAGCCTACCTCATTAATTCTCAACCTGTTAATGAACATTATACAATCATTGTTCCGATCCTAAATACAGGAAGTATTGGAGTTAAATAAGTAAATAATACCATTAAATACGATAAATAGCATAACTTCACATCACTAAAACTAACACATGATTTTCATAGATTTGTCCAAAGAAACGGGTGGTCTTTTACTTCCGCGGAGTTTGACGCACAAGTTATAAATTTAACTAACTTTGGTTGTACTTCCTCGTAAATTTATCTAATATATGAGTGTGGATTAACTTCACATAAGGGTTACTGACAAATTAATAAATTTTAATTAAATACTAGAGGTTGATGAGAGGTTACAAACACCAAATTTATACAGACATTTATCTACATAAGAGAGTTATTTAATATAAAATTATATAAAAAAAATATAATATTACACCATTCTCTTTACTGCGCAATATTATACTTATTTTACTTGTGCCAATCCTTATATAGGGCATGATATTATTAGACTAGTGTTGTTGGAAAACCCGACACCATTTACTAATATTACATGCAATATGCAGATAATATTGTTGCTGATTGTATACACAAGTTAACCCATAGAAAATGTAGCTTGTAATGAAATTTTCCGTCAATAGAAAACGGGATATCATTGCCACATAGTACTATAAATTCACCAGCCATTCTGTCGGGAATTATTCTTAAATACAATAGTCTTTGGACTCATTACAACATAAAAACATCTCATTTGAATTAACTTAATTATCAGTATCAAAATAGAGTAAATGTGACCATTCTATCCCTTACTGACATCTGGACAAAGTTAGCCAGGAGCATCAGTGGTGGTGAAGATCAACCATTGTTAAGACCAGAGGCGCTGGGGAGTAAATTCAGCTCCTATAATTCTCTTGGGCGAAGTGTTATGGAGATCACATCAGTGCTCTACCATAATCAACACGCACTCAACATAACCAAGGGAAGTGTCTTACCAAAACCCGGTTATGTAATCATTTCTGGCCAGTTAATATTAGGTAGATATAGGGTGGATCCGGTTAGCACGAGAAAAAGCCTCTAAATACAGGTAATTAAGCCTTGGTCCATATTTAATAATATGAATGTTTCATCTGATATAGCTGTCATATGTTAGGATTCCAGCTTTACAGGTAGTGCCCTTTGACAGGAACAAGAAGAGGAATCAAGAATTAATCTTGGTACATCAGGTACTTGGGCGATGGAAGCTAGCCTCTCATGAGAATAATTTGGAGTCTACATCCCAGATATACCTGGTGGACTAAGCTTACTATACAATAAGATAAGGCACCTCCTCAATTTATATACTAATATATGTAGTTTAATACTGTAGTTTGATTGGCTGCATTTATATAAATTTAATATAAACCCCCCTAATGTGTAAGGATCGATTTGTGAGAATTTGCAGAAATAGTCTGCTAAACATGATACAAATTGTTATCAATGTATATAAATTCTATATAAATTCATACAAATTAAATAAATATAAATCTCACAAGTCGGTTCCCACATTATATGGTCATATTCGATCCGGATGACAGACTATTTGGTCATCTTTGTATGGGATGAACCAGTTAACCAGTGGATTCATTAAATACACTGGTACTAGTGTGATTTATTCAATTACAATACATCGCCAGTCAAAGACCGGCAGCGTAACCTCGAGCGAGCTCAAGAACCCCTCAGCCCAGCCTTATCAGCGGTGTCATGGTCAACCATCAATTGGTGGAGTGTTATTCAGTGAAATGACAGTGCTTATTTTAAAGCCAGCCAAATTAGTGGCTGTGGCCTCGCAAGATTATTCACGATTTTGTGGTGATAATTTCGCGAGGTCACTGATAATATTTAATACTTCTAGATAATACTAGAAATTTCATAGAGGCTATTAAGAGGCTATCATTAATAATTATGTACATTATTTCTCTTAAATAGAGAATTATTCAATATACATTGCACTAGTATTCTTAATACAATGTTTACCAATTGCCAACCCACAACAGGGTAGGATATACATTGACTAGTGTTTATTGATATCCTAGTCCCCTATTAGCATTGACTAGTTGAACTATTTTTTGTTCATCCTAGTCCTATTTATTACCATAGTCTAGTTGTACTATATTGAACAAACTAGCACCATTAATTAATTGTACAGACCCTATTTTGGGTGTAATTGTTATCAGCTCGAGTTGAGTTGTGTATATATAATCATTACACCTTTGAGTGATTAATTAGTGTCTATACCATCCTAGGGTGATAATTGAGGAGCTAACCTAAAGGTACTTCCAGTGACACTGGTTTATCACTCAAATCATTAGTGTGTAAGATTATATATATATATATATATATATATATATATATATATATATATATATATATATATATGTATATATATATATATATATATATATATATATATATATATATATATATATATATATAATGTGTATTAATTTTAAGTGCTAACCTCTAGTAGAGGTAGGATTATAGCCTAGTGATTGCAGAATTTTACTCTAGGCTATCATTAGTCCTTGTTCAGCATTTGAGCAAGCAACCCAAGTACAAGCCCCACAAGGCTTAACCAGTTAGCCAGGATGGATACGGCTGGCAATGAGAAAACTGTCATACATCCAGTACTACAATTGCTGGACTTACCTCAACCTGATCAGACTGCTGACTCATTACAATCCTTCAGCATGGAGTTTGAGTCACTACTAAGAACATTCAGTCTTAAGGTTGATATAACTAGTAGTGAGTGGATGACCAAAGTAGTCATTCAACGAAAATTGTCCAGCGACATACTTGATGCACAGAGTATGATACACACATCAACGTAACACAATCCTGACAGTACAGGACATCAGTGAAGGTTTGCGTTCCATCATAGACAAACGACGTGCAAACGAGGAAGTTAAGGCCTCGTGCGAGCCTTCAGAAATAGAAAATAATAGTCAATTAAAGGGTAAAACAAGTACCTGAAATAAACATTAGTCAATTACTCTCACACCAAGTTGGAGAAAATCTGACAATGCAGCAGAATCCTCCAAGCCTACTGTTACTTGTTCACCCAAACCGGTAACTTCCAAGCGTGCAGTAGGCTGGAGGACATGTATGTTCTGCAAAAAGTAACATTCGAGATACCATTGTGCTAATTATCCAGACAGAGACACTTGTACTCCAGGAATTAGAGAGATGTTCAAGGTGTCTCAAGTCACACAACATAGACTATTGTGATACCCAATTCAACAGCTGCAATAGGTGTAGAAGAGGTAAGCACCATGCAGCACTGTGCAAACATACGAAATTAACGTATTCAAGACCCAAGGTGGAAGATAGCATTCCCACCACAGTACAGTACTGCAAGGTGCGAGAAAAAATCAGTGTCCAAGCGGCAGATTACAAAAGTAATGCGATTTTGCCTACTGCACAAATTACCATCCAGAATAAGAGGGCCAAGGTCCATACCCGTGGGTTGTTTGACCAAGGGTCCCAGAGAGCATATGTCACTAAAAAGTTGGCAGATGAACTACAGTTAAGGCCTGTAGTTCTGACAACTCATCAACATCTCAGGGTTTCTAACTGATACAGGACCTCAAGTCTACCAGGTGGTACAACCATCAGAATGTTTAGGCAGGTACGTCTGTCAAGTACAAGCCATTGTCGTCGACAAAATACCAGCAGATCTAAAAGTACAAGGTCTGAGAGCAACAGCCAAATTCCTAAGAAATAGAGGAATAAAATTGGCCGATAATATTAAACCTAATCACCTCACCAATTTCGGTATCCTTGTAGGTACAGACGACTACCATCGATTCATTGGTAGCCCTACAAAATATCAGGGCATAACCAAGCTAAATTGTGCAGGAGGCAAATTACTCTCAGGCCCAGTATTAGGCCTGAGGAGACTTATGCCTGCAGATAAACAATACCAGTAGAAATCTAAATTTGTCAGCTGATTATATTTCCCCATGAGCATTAAACTAAGGAGATTACAGCTGACTGTAGCAAAAGAGGTTGATGTTAATTTAATATCATCATTTAAAGCTGAAGTTAATGAGGCCTCAGTGGCAAATCAGTGAACAGTAGCCTAAACAGCTACAAGTCATTGCGACCAATGACACTGAACCCATTGCAGGCTCAGAACCATACTTGACTTTAATGATGGACTATTCAATCCTCTGAATTAACTAAATTAAACCCCAATTAATGAGACGACTGATTTTGATACATTTATTATTTAATCAAGATTAATTCCATGGGCCCCAGTGTTTATATATCAGTGAGCAGTTACCTGAGCAAGCATCAAGTTATATCTAATGTCACTGATCCCACTGCAGTCCCTGAATCATACTTGACTGTAGTACTAGATCACATTCAGTCTTCTGGGTTAAATAATATGTATTTAGGTTATAATTTTAGCTTTTCAAGAGTTAACAGGGAAATGAAATCGCATTAGACTTCTAAACCTTGCAACTCTAGTACGTGACATCCGTCCTGTATGAACAGATGCACAAATGTGTGATTACTAACTACTAACATCAAATTAATGTAATAATTCGAAGGAGGAGTATCGGTGTTCGTCTGTTCTAAATAGAATTTCGACCTGTGAGGAGCCCCCCGGGGAATTATGTCGGAAAACCCGACACCATTTACTAATATTTCATGCAATATGCAGATAATATTGCTACTGCTGTATACACAAGTTTACCCATAGAAAATGTAGCTAGTAGTGGAATTTTCCATCAATAGAAAAGGGGGATATCATTGCCACATAGTACTATAAATTTACCAGCTATTCTGTTGGAAATTAATCTTATATACAGTAGTCTTTGGACTTATTACATCATAAAAAATCTCATTTGAATTAACTTAATTATCAGTATCCAAATAGAGTAAATGTGACCCTTCTATCCCTTACTGACATCTGGACAAAGTCAGCCAGGAGCATCAGTGGTGGTGAAGATCAACCATTGTTAAGACCAGAGGCGCTGGGGAGTAAATTCAGCTCCTATAATTCTCTTGGACGAAGTGTTATGGAGATCAAATTAGTGCTCTACAATCATCCATATGCAGTCAACATAAACAAGGGAAGTGTCTTACCGAAACCCATTTATCTAATCATTTCTGGCCAGTTTATGTTAGGTAGATATAGGGCAAATCGGTTAGCACGAGAAAAAGCCTATAAATACAGGTAATTAAGCCTTGGCCCTTATTTAATAATATAAATGTTTCATCTGATATAGCTGTCATATATTAGGATTCTGGCTTTACAGCTAATGCCCTCTGACAGGAACAAGAAGAGGATGCAAGAATTAATCTTGGTACATCAGTTACTTGGGTGATGGAAGCTAGCCTCTCACGAGGATAATTTGGTGTCTACATCCCAGTTATACCTGGTGGACTAAGCCTACCATACAATAAGATAAGGCACCTCCTCAATTTATATA
This sequence comes from Procambarus clarkii, assembly GCF_040958095.1. Taxonomy (NCBI): domain Eukaryota; kingdom Metazoa; phylum Arthropoda; class Malacostraca; order Decapoda; family Cambaridae; genus Procambarus; species Procambarus clarkii. The sequence continues at coordinate 4,097,597 of NC_091155.1, forward strand.
CTAATATATGTAGGTTAGTACTATAGTTTGATTGGCTGCATATATATAAATTAAATATAAACCCCCCCCCTAATGTGTAAAGATCGATTAGTGAGAATGTGTAGAAATACTTTCTGCTAAACATCATACAAATTGCTATCGAAATATATAAATTAACGTAAATATAAATTCTATATAAATTCATGTAAATTAAATAAATATAAATCTCACAGGTCGGTTTCCACAAGTGTTGAACTAAACGATGATAAACCGAGTCTCATCAATTTAATTGTGCCAACCCTTTTATTGGGTAAGATATCAAACTTGTCTAGTGCGGAACTAAATATTGTCCAGCCTAATAACCATTTAAATATGAAGGGATCAATACCATCACAAGTTGTGTTGTAAATCTTATACTAGCTGAACCCGGCCACATTTTGCCGTGGCTCAGGTTGAATTACAGCAACCCTCCCTCTCTCTCCCAGTCCTCCCCATGCTTTTCCTTTCTTTAGTTCCCTCGTCCTCCCAACCATCTCTCACTTCCCCGTCCCCTCATCCTTCCAACCATTTCCCCGTCTCCTCGTCATCCCACCATTTCCTCCTTCCCCCATCCCTATGTCCTCCTCACCATCCACCACTCCACCGTCCCCTTGTCCTCCCAACCTTTCCCCACTCCACCGTCCCCTCGTCCTCTCCACCATCTCCCACTCCCCCATCCCCTTGTCATCCCCAACATTCCCCCCTCCTGCATCTCCTCGTCCTCCCCACCATCCGCTCGCCCTTCCCATCATCATCTACTCCCCTTGTCCTCCCCACCATTCTCCACTCCCCTGTCCCCTCGTCCTCCCCACCATCAACTCCCTATCCATCCCCTCGCCCTCCCTATCATCCCCCACTCCCCTGTCCCCTTTTCGTTTCCAGCATTCTCCATTCTCCTTTCCCCCTCGTCTTACCCACCATCCCCCCTCCCTCTCCCCTCATCCTCCCTACTATCCCCCACTCCCCTGTCCCTTTGTCCTTCGCACCATTCTTCACTCCCCGGTTCCCTCGTCTTCATTACCATACCCCACTTCCCTGTCCCCTCATCCTCCCCACCATTACCAACTCCTCTGTTCCCTCGTGCTCTACACCATCACCCCTACCCCGTCCCCTCGTCCTCCCCACCATCCCCCACTCCCTGGTCCCCTTTTTCCTTTCCACAGTTCTCCACTCCCCTGTCCCCTCGTCTTCCCACCACCATCCCCCCCCCTCCCCGTCCCCTTGTCTTCCCCACCATTCCCCCACTCCCTCTTTCAATGCGTTCCCAAATGATCTGATGTTCCCATCAGAAAAATTGGAACATTAAATGATCTAATGTTCCCATCACTGAATATAGGAACTGATAAAAAAATGAAAAGCAGTAAAAAAATAAAAAATAAGCTATACTCATGAAATAAACGGTATAGTAAATTAAACTGCTCAATTCAAATGAATTGAAATTGAGTCAAACAACATAATTAAATCAAAATGAAAATAAATCGAAACCTATGAAAATTCAGTTTATCACTGAAATCGGAAACACTGAAATGGAATCATAACATATTTAGTACAGTATAGTGTGTGTTGCTCTCACGTGTAACAGATGGCACTTTTTTTTTTTTAAATGCATGTTTTTATCCTACACAGGTGTGGCATCTATACTTATACCTATACTTATACTCACAAAATGAATGGTATGGTAAACAACACAGCTCAATTCCAAGGCAATGTCACACAAAATAATTTAATCAAAATGAAAATAAATCAAAATCTATGAAAATTAAATTTATCACTGAAATCAATAATATTGAAATGGAATCGTAACACATTTAGTGTAGCGTGTGTTGGTCTTACATGCAACAGATGACACTGTTTTTCAAAAAAGCATGTTTTTACCTGTCACAGGTCTGGCATCAATATAGTAGGTATATAAAATCCTGCGCGTTTTTCGAATGGAACATTATGTCAAAATTTCAAAGCCATCGGTGAAGAACTTTCGGAGATTACAGCGTGTGTTGCTCTTACGTCCAACAGATGGTGCTGTTTTTTTAAAAAAGCATGTTTTTACCTGTCACAGGTGAGGCATATATATACTAGGTATATAAAAACCCGGGCCTATTCAAATTGTACATTGTGTAAAAATTTCAAAGTACTCGGTAAAGAGATTTCAGATATTTCCCACATGAAAAACACATAAAAAAACAGTTTAAAAAAAAATGTTTTTCCCCCTCACAGATGCGACATGTATATAGTACGTATATAATAACCTGCTCGGGTGTGAATGGAACATTGTGTCAAAATTTCAGAGCAATTGGTGAAGAACTTTCTAAGATCAGTGATTTTGAAAAAAACGAACATATACATTTTTATTTATATAGATTATTTCAAATTAAATCCATTTATATTTATATGTAATTATTTCATCTTTGAGTGTTAAGAATTATATACGATCCTTTCGATGGTGATTGAGAAGAGCTAACCCATTTCTACAGTATTAGTATTACAACTCATATCATTTGTATACATATATTCAATTAAATATTTTTTGTGCCAACCTCTAAGTAGGTAGGATTTAGCCTAGTGACTCAAAATTTGACCATAGGCTATTATTACTAAATATTTACTCAAATTATTACGAGCCAATACCCCAGTTACTTGCCCTATGAAATGTCTAGTCATAGTATGTTGTACCTCAGATCATGCCTACATTACCAAGAACAGGCTACCAAACAACTGAATAAGTGTGATCAATTAATCCAGTCAAATGTGACACCTAGAGTAATGAAAGCCACATAGAGGTGACCAATCAAAACCAAAAAAAAGGCTGCAGAGGCAGCGAATAATTATGTTTGTCTTAACCCAAAAAATATGCACCCAGAACAAATAGACACCTTCTTCGCCCTAACGGCACAATTAGAGGAGTTCCAAGAACGTCTGGGTAAAATTATAGTTCCAAAAAAATTAAGTATAAATCCATTATCCAGGTCAGCCTCACCCAATATCATACAACCAGAAATTAAACAGTTCTCAGACAATTTATCAACATTTTCTGGAGATTATGAAAACCAAATAGCTGTGGATACTGAGTTAATGTGTCTCCATAATCAAATAAATAGTGAAGCTGAACCAAAATTAAACATTTAAATAAAAATAGTGATAGCACTAATCTTCCAGTCCAGCTTCCTAGGGATAATGCTGATAACAATAAAAATGTCACACATCTAGTAAAGAAAGCCTTCAAGCCTTCAGATTGGAGCTTGAGTCACTACTAAGAGGACTCAGCCTTAAGGTTGACATAACCACTGCTGAGTGGCTGACTAAAGTTGTCATCCAATGCAAACTGCCTAATGAAGTGCTAGAAAGGTTATGCACACATTACAATAAAACTATCCTGACAGTAGAGGACATTACAGGACAAAACGCACTCAGGACGGTTTGCGTTTTGTCATAGATATAATACGAAGAAACAAGGAAATTTAAAAACCTTTTCCGAGCCTTCAGAAATAGTGCACAATAGTAAATTAAAGTGTACAATAAGTACTCCAACTAAATCAAAACTAAATACTTCCACACCAAAGTGGAGAAAATCAGGCAGCCTGGGGCACATATGCAGTGGGAAACTCCACTCCTCCAATTACTGTACCACCCAAGGCAGTGACTCCAAAAGGTGCAGTAGTCTATGGAACATGTTTATTCTGCCAAGAAGAACATTCAATATACCACTGCACCAATTTTCCTGATCGTGACGCACGTGCCAAGCGACTCAAAGAGATGCAAAATTGTTCGAGGGTGCCTCAGGAAACACAACACCAGCGAATGTGAGACCCAATTACACACCTGTAATAGGTGTAACAAGGGTCAGCATCATACAGAATTGTGCAGAGACACCAAATTAAAGTCTCCAAACTGCAAGGTAAAAGAATTATACGCATTTTTGCCTTTTTTTTTGGGGGGGGGGGGGTAAAGAGGAAGGAGAGGCATAGGTGAAGGGAAGTATAGAAGTGGGAAATACAGTGAGAGGTATAAAAGCAGGCGGGCTGTCCGCCTTGCTGACACGATGTGTGGGTGTTGGCAGCTAAGCTAAGCTGGCTCCCTCTTGTCAGGGAGCTGTGAGTGTGTGAGAGGTTCTTCACATGTGTTTCACCATATATGGATGTCCATAGATGCATACTGTGTAGCATTCATATATACACACTCCGATGCTTCCACACATGTTATTCTGTTTCAGGCTCTTTATTTTATTATTATTATTTATCGAGTTGTCATACATACATATTATTTATCGAGTTGTCATACATACATATTATTTATCGAGTTGTTCATACATACAAATATATGAACTGTTCATATATATACAAATATAACATTTTTGCCTACTGCACAACTTACCATCAAAACTAAGGGGGCCAGGGTCCAAACCCGAGGGTTGTTTGACCAAGGGTCCCAGAGAACATTTTTAACACAAAAGGTGGCAGATGTTCTAAAATTAAAGCCTATAACCCAGGTGACTTTAAATATATAGGGGTTCCTGTCTGATAAAAGACCTTAAGTCTACCAGGTGGTGCAACCATTAGTATGTTTAGGCAGCTATGTCCGTCAAGTACAAGCCATCGTAGTGAATTCAATTCCAGCGGACCTACATGTACAAGGTCTAGGAGCTACTGCCAAATTTCTGAGAAAAATGGGAATAAAATTGGCAGATAAAATTAAGTCTGATAACCTCACCAACATAGTAATCCTTGTAGGTGCAGACTACTGTAACAATTTATCATTAGTCAAACTAAATATCAGGGAGTTAAATCTGTTAAGTTCTGCAGAGGCAAGTTACTCACAGGCCCAATATTAAGCATGAGGAAGCCTATGCTTGCAAACAAATCATTCTAATAGAGCATTTAAATTCGCCAGCTGATTATAAAACGCCAGGAAAAGTACTAGGAGAATACGACAGACTATGTCAACTGAGGTTGATCTTGATATCATCATTAAAAGATGACTATGAGCTCATGAGGCTCCAGTGGCAAATTCCTGAACAGTACATAAGATCATGAGCAATATCGAGGACAAAAATCCGAACCTGGGAGTATTGAACATAGAGTTCTGCAGCACCGACAAATCATAAACGAAGACAACTTTCACCACCATAGCTGCAGACACCCCAGGCTGCCACACCAGATTTCTACTGCTTTGGCTTACAAATACCACTTTATCATGTAAAAAAAGAACAATACCATGAGCTCCAGCAGTGCTTCAAGCGCTATGCACTCTGCCACCCCACCAACAAGTGTCAACACCCTGTCCAGAAGTGCAGCCTGTGCGCATTAGACCATCACTACTAAATATGTAAGGCAACAGCCCATCGCTGCTTGCTCTGTGATGGCAATCACCCCGCAATTTCCTACCGCTGCCCACTGCAGACAGGAAAACATCAAGGCCCAGGTTGAAGCCAAGAGAAACCACCCTTCTACCTCCTCGACCAGAGCCTCAGCCGCTCAACCCACCACCTCAGCACCCTCCAACCGACTAAAAGACTTTCCAGCCTTACCAAAGAGTTGCTCATCCAACCAGGAGACCAGCCTTCACAATGGGGCCCCAAGGCCCCAAAGGCTCATTAACAGCCCCCTGTATCACGTGCAGGCATTATTCCTGGTCTTATTAGACTAGGGAAAAGTCTTGCCGGACCAGACAACCTCTGTTTTGTCAGTGAACTGAACATATTATACCTAGCTAATGGCCTGGAGCCCATCATTGCCCCTGGCGCAAGTCTCACTGCCTCCACTACCACTCTGGAGACTACCACCAGGACGACCACGAGATCGATTTCAACACAGCCTCCTGAACCACCCAATACCCGGGCGGCACAAACAGAGGTATTTCAATCTCCAGCTCTCAGCACTCCTACCATCACCATCTCAGCAGCCGAGTTGGCAGACATGCTGTCGACAAGTGCTAACAGCACCACCAACGCTCCTGAAATAGCTTCTACCACCAATCCACGACACCTGAGCCTACCTAAGACTGCGATGCGAAAGATAAAAACACCAACCACGGAGATTACGGACTCCTCAAACGAGGAAATCTTAGTAGGAGCTCCACCACTGCACACCAAATACGACACCTACTCGGTTCAAGAATTCCTCATGGAGATCTCCTCACCAAACTACAACAACATCACGGCTCAGCCAAAGTTTCAGGTAAAGAATAAACGGAAAACCTAAAGGTCTACACTAACCCCACCAGCTCCATAACTGGTACAGCCAACCCTCCAGGCCTTAAAACCACAATGAAGACCTCCATCCATCGCCAGATCTCTAGTTTCAGCTATTGATTGATAAAGATAATATTTTCAAAGAGCCTCCACTTATGAGCTCACCATAGCCCGTGCAACTGGAACTTCTTGTTCTGAGTAGCTGAATCTAAAACATCAACTTCCTCTCATCGCAGTCGACTTGATAATGGTCCTGGACTGACTGAAACGTCGTCATCTTTTCACGTTCTAGCTGTTTTTGGCCAACACATAAATTATTCAACCTTCTTAGCAAACGTGACCTGATTTTCTGACCAAATCACACAACAGAAGATGGGGAAACGACGATTTCTGTTGTGTAGTGATCTGACTTAAGCCTACCCCATTTTTCTTACCCCACTTTTCTTTTTCTTTCCTTCCTCTTATTTTTACATCATCCCATTCTTCCTTTATCCCATTTTTACACTCATTCCATTTGTACCTATCATCCTATTACCTTTCACTCCCAAACATTCAAACTTTGCTGCCGACCCAACATTCTTCCGACCCAAACATTCACTCCAAACATCCATCCTGTCCTCCGATCCAAGCTCCTATAGTCCAGGGCCCCACCTGCACCATGTTGCATCGGGTCAAGGTTCGCCTCCAGGAAAACCTCGTTCTCTCCACCGCCGAGATTTTAGCCCAAATCTCCACCATCGCTAATGTCTCACTGGCCGACATCCTAGAGACAAGTGTGGGTGTTCACTTGCCTTTTTTTAGTGATTTGGACCTTGAGAAGATTCTTACCACCATTGCTATGATCACCTTGCAAGACACAGGCCTCACCTTCTCGCCACCACGATGCTTCCTTTCGGACAAGACAGTGTTCCCCAGGAATATCAACACATGGATCACCGACCGTAACGATGTCTACATCTTCGCCAGCATCAACGACAAGAATCCGACGCTGACTGCGGTAGTGGACAAGATCATCTCCAACGCCGAAGTTAACTGCAGACCAACACTGAAGGTTAACTTCACCACAGCCATCGCAGCAACCCATGCCACAGACTATGGACTTAAATGCGAAGGAAGCACCATACCACCCACCCAAGTGACCAAGAAGTGCTTCACGGAGCTCCGCCAGTGCGTCAAGTGCTACCAGAACTCCCAATACATAAGGAAGTGCATCGAGCAAGAACAGAGATGCAGCCTCTGCGCCCAGGAGCACCAGTAAACAAACTACACATCCTCCCACCGACGCTGCCTACTCTGCAATGGCCCACATTCTGCTGTCTCACCTGATTGTCTCCTCCAGCAGGGGGAAATCTAAAAGTTGACAGCATCTGCTTCCTCCACCACCATACCTCGACCAACAAACTCACTCCCGTCGGAATTCCCGGTCTTACCCGGGAACACATATGTGACTCCCTCACCACCACCCGGCCCCTAAAGACGCCGCACCCAGCCGATCACACCAGCTCTGACCACAGCACCACAGGTCCAGCCTACAGCCCCCACCAAGATCACTCTTTTATCCATCTTCCTTCACATCGCTGACAAAATAGCGGGTAACGACATTACCCGCTACATCCACGTCATTAACAAGCTGCTCGTCGAGAATGAACTTCTGATAGCTGCTGTTTTGATGACCTGCTTCCAGCTTCCACAACTGCTGTCGGACACTCTACCTCGGGGACGCCAGAACCGACCCCCAGGAAGGCCTCACCATCCGGCCACAGCGACTCCGCAGTCCCCAAGCTTGTCCCACTGACAGGGACGGCAGCAGCCCTTAGGACAGCTGACCAGGATGAACAAGCTGACCCCGAAGACTCGACCGACTCCGAAAACGAACCTAAGGAAACCGAGCACGATAGCTAGACCGACATCGATGCTTCAGTCGATGTCACCGCCTTACTCGCCCCTCATGCGCCCACCCAGGCACCATCTCCCTCTCTAGATCCCGCACTGGCATCAACAGGACGGACAGGCCTCCTCCTGGTATATTCGACGTGGCAGCGCACTTTCCTATGAAGACAGACAACATAACTCCACAATCCACAAAGACTACTAGGAATACAAGTACAGGGAATCATGACGTATCCTTCACATGGTCGTCCCCAAGAACGCCTCGACCCCCTCTGCGACTATGTAAGGGAGCCGGTTGGCCGAGCGGACAGCACGCTGGACTTGTGATCCTGTGGTCCTGGGTTCGATCCCAGGCGTAGGCGAGAAACAATGGGCAGAGTTTCTTTCACCCTATGCCCCTGTTACCTAGCAGTAAAATAGGTACCTGGGTGTTAGTCAGCTGTCACGGGCTGCTACCTGGGGGTGGAGGCCTGGTCGAGGACCGGGTCGCGGGGACACTAAAAAAAAAAAAAAAAAAGCCCCGAAATCATCTCAAGATAACCTCAAGAAGATGACACCTTGGAGAAAAAAATTCGACCAGACTACAAACTTCGGGGAAACTATCTTGTGACACCCGGGTATCTCCTCCTAGACTGACTGACTGTTACCTGCCCGCCAACAGCTCTGCTGACTCCTGTGGCACTGAACTGTGAGCAACGTGTGTACCCCATCAATTCACCTGTCTGAACAGCCCTATGGTCATGGATTGGAATGGCACATCCATGGACCTCATCCCCAGAGCTCCAGTATCAGCAATTGGCACTAAAAATGGGTCCAAAGAGCCTCCACTAACGAGCTCACCATAGCCTGTGCAAAATGGAACTTTTGTTCCAGTTGCTGAATCAATAACAACAACAACACTCTGTCTTCTCAACAGACAGACCCACTCATGTCCAGGTAAGTACACTATGGGCTCTCCATAGCCCATGTTACTTGAAACTTTTTGTTTTCAGTAGCTGAATTTGAGTATTTAGCGATTACGACTTTTCAAAATCAGAATCTATACGGAAAGCACTACACGTGGGCCCACCATGTCCCCCAAGGAAATGACTCTCCTGGCCATCACTACGAAATTATTAAGGTCAGAAAGACGCAGTATTCTCGTGGAAAGAGCAAGGCAAATGGGTGAAGATGACAGGAATAGTGAACCAGGGAATAACCCGACTCCCAATAAGCTCCCTTGGCAAATAGCAGGAAACGCAAAGGCAAATAAACAAAAGATAATGTAAGAAATTCCCGAAGAAATCAATTTAGAATCCAGTCAGAACACAAAGGCAGGCCCCAAACCAATGCCAAGGACATCTTCAAAACCAAAAATGATGCCAGATGGTCCCACTTACGCCTTCATTGCCGCACTGGAAAAAGATCATCCAGGATCAGGCCTCAAGACAATCGACATGAGAATGGTCCAGGACGGACCGAAACGTCGTCGTCCCTTCAACTTCTAGTGTGTGGTCTGGTCAAAATCCAGGATCAGATTTCAGAGGCAGACCTGATATTAGAGGCAGTTATAGCATATCCACAGCTAACCCAGAAATAATTGCCAATCTCAGAAATACAAAAAAAACTTAGTTGAACTAAAACCGGAAGAAAAAGTCACCAAGATACATTTTACACCATTTACAACATTTCCGGTCGAAACAAAACAGGTGCTTGTAACAATAAAAGGACCTGGCCTCAACACTCTGAATGTAGGGATCTACGGACACTTCTGGATAAGGCTATTTAATCCAGAGCCCATGTACTGTTTAAGATTTCAGAGCTTCGACCACTATGAAGGTGCCTGCAGAGACTCGGAACGGAGTGGAGTACGCAGCGAGCTACATTACACTGATATATGCAAAAATCTGCATAAATAAGGCAAACATATGCAAAATGCCTAAACAGCGGGGAAAACATCACGCCTGGAACAAACGGTGTCCAGAAATGGTCAAATGAATCCAAGCTATTTGATCTTCCCAGCAACCCGAATCCACGACATCAAGCTACCAGATCCTCAGTTAAAAGCCAATGGAATACGCTTCGGCAAGTACGAATCTATGAAAATACTAACTGTACCCGCCACGCCTTCCAGTGGCTCAGTCTGGTTAAATGGAAAAGAAAGAAAAGAGAAAATGCACGTTTCTAACGTAACGTTTTCTAACGCATGTTTCACAATAATTGTAGGTATACAATATTTTTTTCTTGTTCCACTGTCTGTGAAGATATAGAGATTATCTGATTGCCGACTCTAAAACACGCAACATATAATTGTCCATGTGTGAAGCAATCCGTGTCTAGATCTAAACTGCACAATTCTAAAGATTGGATTTGTTGATAGTGATTGCAAACGCCAATCGAATTGGGAATTACAATCTCTTAAATTGAAATGACAAATCCGTTGGAATCATAGGAATGTGAGGAATGAGGACGTCTTCACCTTTGAAAGGTCCTGTCAAGATTGTTGCTTCTACGACGTTGCTGAATAATTTTTTACTTCAAGCCGCGTGCCGTTGCTAAGCTTTCGCTGGTTGATATTTCGCAACATGATAATTGGCACGCCGATTTTCAATTGCAGTTCGTGCGGTGATGGTATCCCTGGCAGATCGAGTGAATTAAAAAATTCTGTTTTATAATTAACCGCTTCATCTGCTTCCACCAGAGTGTCGACGGACTTGTATGTGACTGCCTTGCTTTGTATGTTAGACTAAATAATATTGTTAAGTTCTTAGACGTCCTTGTTCTTGGCCGCAAGAAAAGCTCGTTCCCTCAGCCAGTCGTGTTTCTTATAATTGGTTTGAATATTGGGAAATACTTTTTCAACCAATTCTTCTTTTGACGTCACTAAATTGTAGAAGTTATGAGGCAATGAAATTCGTCCTGAGGTCAGATCAACCAGCACGTTTCTTTTCCCAATTTCGAGAAATTGATGTGAGAAAATGATCAGCTGATGAGTCGTTTTACACTTGGACACGCATATTTATAGTTAATTTTAACATTTTTACGTGGCGCCACAAAGTAGAGTATTTCAGGAAAGCATTTATTTCGTTCGCTGGTGTCGATTGAGGAATTACAGGTAATGTTTGCATAAAATCTCCTGCAAGCAATATTAATGGGTTCCCAAATGCTCTGCTTCCATGCAAATCTTGCAATGATCGATCAAGAGCATTAAGCAATTTTTTTAGGGCCATTGTGAATTCATCCCAAACAGAAAGTTTACATTTCTGCAATAAGTTTCCCATGCCGGATGCTTTGGAAATGTTGCACGTGGAAGTTTCATTGAATTGCATGTTCAGTGGCAATTTTAAATCCAAAATAGCAGTTCTTCCACCTGGTAGCAATGTCGCAGCTATTCCGGACGATGCAAGAGCTAAGGTTATGCCATTTTGGGATCGAAATGCTGCCAAAATCAATCTAATTAGAAAGGATTTTACAGTTCCTCCTGGCGCATCTAAGAAGATTCCCCCAAACCCGTTATTGACAGTTTGAATTATTTGATCGTAAATGCCTTTTCACTCAAGCGTTAGCTTAAGAATATTTGATTGCACATACGATAACAGATCACCCGTGTTGTAATTTTGTTCACGTCGCAATTCTATACTGAACGAAGCAGCAGTAGATCGATTCGGTGATGGCATTCCCAACTGAATGAGCAATTTGTTCGCGATTTCTAAGCACCAATCTTAAATCATTATCATCACTTCGTTGTAGATTTCTGCTGTGAAATTCATGTTCATATTTGAATTTTCCTTGCGTACTCGACGGACAATATCTTCAGCCATGTACGATTTGTGTTTCTCCCTATACTCTGTTAGAGATGAAGGAGAGCCGGTGGTCAATGTGATTGCAAACAATGCACGAATTTGATTTGGATGTGACGTGTTGGACGTGTCATTAATGCATACATCCCAGTGTCGGTCGTTCTCCAATAAATTCAGAGCTTGACATGCACTACAGAAAATGGCATGTGTTACGCCGCTGACAAATCTCAATTGCTGGAAAGACGTTGGACCGAGCACATTTACCAACAGCTTGCGAAGAAAGAACCATTCATCTTGATTAGAATGCACGGTGTACAGTCTGCCTATTGTAATTTGTTTGAATATGCCAGATTGTCCGTCGACTCCCTCTAATCGTTTACGACGTTTAAATGATTTTCTACAGGCATTCCAAGTGTAATACGTAGGAACTTTCGAACACAGCAGTGTTTTCACAAAAGCGTCATTTTGACATAATGTGAAGAAAGGAGTTAACGTTGTAGCCGGTGGATACCTAGCTGTTTGTTGCACATTTGCAGTTGTGAAATAAACGTGTTGTTCATTTTCTTGTTTTCAAAACAAAAACAAAAAATATTAACGAAATATTTCAATTCAAACGCCGATCAATCGACACAGCTCAAATTCGCCACCAATTGCACTGAAAAATAAGGAGAACAGTTAAAAAAACGGAATGAAAAACAATGAAAAAAGAAACAAATAAGCTATACCCACGAAATGAATGGTATGGTAAACAACACAGCTCAATTCCAACGCAATGTCACACAAAAAAATTTAATCAAAATGAAAATAAATAAAAATCTATGAAAATTCAATATATCAATGCAATCGGAAACACTGAAATTGAATTGTAACATATATTGTATATCGAATGTTGCTCTTACGTGCAACAGATGGCTCTATTTAAAAAAAATGCATGTTTTTACCTGTCACAGGTGTGGCATCTAAATAGTAGGTATATCAAAACATGCACGTATTCGAAAGGAACGTTGTGTCAAAATTTCAAAGCAATCGGTGTAGAACTTTCAGAGATTACATCGTGTGTTGCTCATACGTCCTACAGATGCCGCTGCTTTTCAAAAAAGCATATTATTTCCTGTCACAGGTGAGGCATGTATATAGTAGACATATAAAAACACTCGCCTATTCGAATGCATTGATGTGTCAAGATTTCAAATCATTTGGTAAAGAGGTTTCGAAGATTTCCCTCACTTGAAAAACACATGAAAAACACAGCTTTTAAAAAAAACATAGTTTTCCCGTCACAGACGTGAAATGTATATAGCATGTATATAAAAACCCGCTCGGATGCGAATGGAACGTTGTGTGAAAATTTCAAGGCAATCGGAGAAGAACTTTCGGAGATTAGCGATTTTGAACAAACGAACATTTTCATTTTTATTTATATACATAAATCAGCAACAGTCTAGAACACCAATTCCTTCTAGTCTAGATAAGAAGACCTCGAACAACTGTTGAAATATGAACACTATTCCACAAAGCAACACCAACCGCACAGGGGAGCAAAATTAATACACTTACTATTGACGCAAGAATACCTCAAGCATGGATGATGACTTATACGGCATCAAATGCTTCAGTAGCTGTTTATAGAAATGACATCACGACTAAACCCAGAGTCTCCTCACCTACCAAAATAAAAGAAAGGCAGCCAAAGGCGTATCAAGTGACCATTGTTCCAATGATTATTGCCTCCAACAGACCAACCCTCTGTCAAGGGAGAAGATGTTAACAGAAGTGAAAAAACAATCTGGTGAACTTATTTCCTCCACACTTCTACAAGCCCAACCGTAAATGTCAACTATGCCGAAGAAGACGACGAAACTTAATTGCATTCCCAATGGCATTCTGAACTCCAGCCAAAAAGACACAAGCCGGCGGGGAAATCAACACATTATAAGCCACCATAGACTAAATGGATTCAGCTCTAACAGAATAATGGACTATAACGACAATCTCAAGATTTTACAATGGAACATTTAAAGATTTAAAAAAAGCTCAAAGATTCAGAGCAGTGCTTCTCAGGGACAACATTGATATTGTTTTACCTCAAGATACACTTAAGGGGCCCGGTGCATTTGAAGACTTCTCCAAATATGAAAAATAGTGAAAAATTTAAAAAACATCTCGTTATCTGGCATCAGCGTCGTGAAAATTTCATCCCAAGATGTTAGGAAATGAACTTTTTTACGATTTTTTTAAATAAATGCATGAGCGTCGGGCGGCAACCTGTTCTGATAATAACGATAACACCTATTTTTTGGAAATCAGTGATAAAGAGATGCAAACACCTGTCCGACGCACAAAGAAGATGAATAGTAGTAAGGATGGTCTACAAAGTGGATATGCCGCTATTGTCACTTGGAGGGCCAGTTTACACACTTAATAATGAGTTAGTATCTTATTATGTTGTATTCTATTATCTATATAAATATAAATGGAAATGTTCGTTTGTTCAAAATTGATAATCTCCGAAAGTTCTAAACCGATTGCTTTGAAATTTTCACACAACGTTCCAATCGCGTCCGAGAGGGTTTTTATATACATAATATATAGATGTCACGTCTGTGACGAGAAAAAACAAGCTTATTTGAAATACTGTGTTTTTCATGTGCTTTTCATGTGAGGGAGATCTTTGAAACCTCTTTACCGATTGCTTTGAAATTTTGACACAACGTTGCATTAGAATAGGTGCGTATTTTTATATACCTACTATATACATGCCTCACATGTGACAGGAAAAACATGCGTTTTTTGATAAACAGCTCCATCTGTTAGACGTAAGTGCAACACATGCAGTAATCTCCAAAGTTCTCCACCGATTTCTTTGAAATTTTGACACAAACTTTCCATTCGAATATGCCCCTGTTTTTATATTCCTACTATATAGATGCCACGTCTGTGACAGGTAATAACATGCTTTTTTGAAAAACAGTGCCATCTGTTGCATGTAATACAATACACGCTGCGGTGAGTATGTTAGGATTCCATTTCAATGTTTCCTATTGCATTGATAAATTAAATTTTCATAGATTACGATTTATTTTGATTTTGATTTTTTTTTTGTGTGTGACATTACATTGGAGTTGAGCTGTGTTGTTTTCCATACCATTCATTTCGTAAGTATAAGTATTGATGCCCCACCTGTGACAGGTAAAAACATTCTTTTTAAAGAAACAGGGCCATCTTTTTCACATAAGTGCAACACACGCTATACTTAATATGTTATGATTTCATTTCACTATTTCCGATTGCATTGATCAATTGAATTGTCATAGATTTTGATTTACTTTCTTCGTAGATCTTATTTATCATTGCATTTGAATTGAGCTGTGTTGTTTGCAATAATTTTCATTTTGTGAGTATAAGTATAGATGCCACACCCATGTGTGGTAAAAACATGTTTTGTATGAAAAAACAGCGCCATCTGTTGCACATAGGAGCAACACACACACTATACTAAATATGTTATGATTCCATTTCAATGTTTCCAATTTCATTGATAAATTGAATTTTCATAGATTTTGATTTATTTTCGTTTTGATTTTGATTTTTTTTGTGTGTGACATTGCATTGGAGTTCAGCTGTATTGTTTACCATACCTTTCATTTCGTGTGTATAGTGTATTTTTTTCATTTATTTTTCATTTCGATGTTTTAACTGTTTTCCTTATATTTCAGTGATCGGGACATCATATCCCTTGATGTTCCCAATTTTCTGATAGGAACATCTGATCATTTGGGAAAGCATCGGACGAGATAGTAGGAAGTGGTGAGGGAGGACGATGAGACGGGAGTGGGGGATGGTGGGGAGGACGAGAGGACAATGGAGGGGGTTATGGTGGGGAGGACGAAGGGACATGGGAGTTGGGGATGGTGGGGACGAGGGGAATAGAGAATGGTGGGAAGGACAGATATACAGGGGAGTGGAGGATGGTGGGGAGGACTAGGGGATGAGGGAGTGGGGGATGGTGGGGAGGACTAGGGGATGAGGGAGTGGGAAATGGTGGGGAGGATGAGGGGACGGTGGAGTGGGGAATAGTTAGGAGGACGAGGGGACGGTAGAGTGGGGAATAGTTAGAAGGTCGAGGGTGATGTTAGAGTGGGGGATGGTGGGGAGGACAAAGGAATGGGGGAGGAGGGTAATGGTGGAGAGGACAAGGGAATGGGGAATGGTTGAGAGGACGAGGGGACAGGGGAAGTGAGGAATGGTTGGGAGGACGAGGGGACAGGGGAGGGGGGTAATGGTGGTTCGGACTGTGAGACAGGGGAAGGTTGCTGTGGCCGGGTACAACTAGCATCTATATAAACAAAAATGAAAATGTTCGTTTGTTCAAAATCACTAATCTCCGAAAGGTCTTCACCAATTGCCTTGAAATTTTCACACAATGTTCCATTCGCATCTGAGTGGGTTTATATATATACATACTATATTGATGTCATGTCTGTGACAAAAAAAAAAAGTGCTTTTTTGAAAAACAGTGTTTTTCATGTGTTTTTCGTGTGAGAGAAATCTTCAAAACCTCTTTACCGATTGCTTTGAAATTTTGACACGACGTTGCATTCAAATAGGCGCGTGTTTTTATATACCTACAGTATACATGCTTTACCTGTGACAGAAAAAAAACATTAAAAAAAAAAACCAGCGCCATCTGTTGGACATAAGAGCAACACTCCCTTTTATATCCCAAAGTTCTTCACTGATTGCTTTGAAATTCTGACACAACATTCCATTTGAATATGCGCGTGTTTTTATATACCTACTATATAGATGCCACACCTGTGACAGGTAAAGACATGTTATTTTTCAAAAACAGTGCCATCTGTTGCATGTAATAGCCACACACATGCTTTATTAAATATATTATGAAATCCATTTCAATGTTTTCGATTCCATTGATACATTTACTTTTCAAAGATTTTGATTTATTTTAATTTTTATTGAATTATTTTGTGTGACATTGTGTTGGAATTGAGCTGTGTTGTTTACCATACTGTTCATTTCATGAGTATAGTTTATTTTTTTTATTTTTTCATTGTTTTTCATTTCTTTTTTTTAACTGTTCTACTTATTTTTCAGTGATGGGAATATCAGATCATATGATGCTCTGGGAAGGACGAGGGGACAGGGGAGGGGGTAATGGCGGGAAAACGAGGGGACAGGGGAGTTGGGGATGGTTGGGACAAGGGGACAGGGGAGTTGGGGATGGTTGGGACAAGGGGACAGGGGAGTTGGGGATGGTTGGGACAAGGGGACAAGGGGAAACAGTGGAAAGGAAATTGGTGGGGGAGGACAAGGGGACAGGAAAGTGGAGGATGGAGGGGAGGATGAGGGGATGGGGTAGGGGGGGAATGGTAGGGAGGACAGTGGGACGGGGTAGTGGAAGATGGTGGAGAGGGCGAGGGGACAGTGGAGTGGGGAATCGTTACGAGGGCGAGGGGACAGTGGAGTGGTGGAAGATTGGGAGGACATAGGGATGGGGGAGGGAGGAAATGATGGGGAGGACTGGGAAACAGGGGGAGGGTTGCTGTTTCTCAGCAACGTACATGCGTGGCTGAGCCACAGCAATGCGTGGCCGGGTACAGCTAGTATCATATAAATATATTGCCCAATGACAATATTTCTTATGTCCCCTTATACAAAAAGCAGACGTCTTTTTTTTTTTTTACTTTTCTTTCTCTCCATTGTTTCAATGTGGAGTTTCTTGTGACTTCTACAACTTGGAGAATACATATCCGGCACAATACATATCCGGCACAATACATATCCGGCACAATACATATCCGGCACTAATCATGTGAAGTTTGAATAAAATTGGTCAACATGTTATTCAGCCGAAGTTGTGACATTTATTTTGGGGGGAAGATTTTTTGCAGAGTTCAAACACTATTCTCGTCATGTATTTAGCTTGTATATATGAATGAGGACCAGATGAGGGCCTTGTCATTAATAAATGGGTAATCAAGTTATTTCAATATATTTGTTTCGTTATAATAACATAAGAACTTAAGAATGAAGGTAACTGCAGAAGGCCTATTGGCCCATACCTTGCAGCTCTTATTTATATCCATCCAGTCTCATTCATGTTATGTCTAACCTACTGTTGGACTGTTAAGGGGCCCAGTGTCTGTTTTTCAGTTATCCCTAACTTATCCTTATATTTTGTTTTTTGAGGAGTTATTTTTTCGTGACTTCATTTCAACACATATTGACCTACAACTTTCATATATTTGAGTATGAATGCCAAGCAATCTTAATTATAACCTACAAGATATGTCATAAATTAGAGGTACTATTTTATTGTCGAGAACTTTAAATGCATTTTCTCTATGACAAACATTTTCAACTTTGAGACTTAATACAAAATTCAGTATCTGACCAATTCTCACCATTTTTACATATTATGTGCAAAGTTCTTATTGCAAAGGTTCCTAGCGAATCGATTTGTCATAAAGCCGTAACATTTGGAGTTATAAATAATTTGCGTATAAATTTGGCACATATTTGGATGGTCACATTCAAAAAATGTTTTAAAGTAAACTATGCGCTAAAACAATCATTTGCTCATTAGCAATTGTACGTTATATGCCATTCTGAGACTATAATAAATAAAATAACAATTGGTGGCATTATAAGATATTTATAGCAATTTGAAATTGTAAATTTTTATCTTTTTTCGTTTTTTGTTGTCAACTTTTTTATGTTCATGTTATGATGTTGATTTATATGGAAAAAGTTGGAGCGTTCGCCATGAGGATTATGGACCAAAACATTGAGTGTGTATGAGGACGTTCGGTGCCCATGCACCGGGCCCCTTAACTAGACTGAAAGAAGTATTAATATCCCAGGGTATCAAGGTTACCGCTGGCCAACTGCACAAGGTGGCAGCAGCACAAATGCGAACAAGCCTGAATTCAGGCTTGTTCGCATTTGTGTTCCTCACGTGTGCCCCAAAGAATGAGGTGATTTGGTGAAATGCTATGCCCAAGATTACCATCCGAGTTGCCGTCGGGGAAGTGGCTCAAATAGCCTCGGCTATCACTTCCTTTTGACGGCCGTGATGGTCAAGTGGATTAAGGCGCCCTGTAGTTACCAGTTGCGTTGCTCCTGGGAGTATGGGTTCGAGTCACTTCTGGGGTGTGAGTTTTCATTCGCATATAGTCCTGGGGACCATTCAGGCTTGTTCGCATATATATATATATATATATATATATATATATTAGTATATTTTGGTAGCAGTCTTTCCTGTAGACATATTTTATTAAATATGACCGAAAAAGTAAGATTAATAATTCTAACACGAATTTTCTCAATCTTTCGTACATTATGCTTCACTGTTGGAGGTAAATCAAAAATCACTTCTCCAAAATTCATTATTATTTCTAGTCTGACGCGACACGGGCGCGTTTCGTAAAACTTATTACATTTTCAAAGACTTCACAAATACACAACTGATTAGAACTTGCGTTTCCCTGATTTTATATCTACATTTGAGTGAGGTGGGAAGGGTGATGTGGCATTACATTTGAGTGAGGTGGGAAGGATGATGTGGCATTAGAGAATATTAATAGGGTATTAAAAGTATCAACACAAGACAGAACACGAAACAATGGATATTGAATAGAAGTGTTTGTAGAAAGCCTATTGGTCCATATTTCTTGATGCTTCTATATTGGAGCGGAGTCTTGAGGTGGGTAGAATATAGTTGTGCAATAATTGGCTGTTGATTGCTGGTGTTGACTTCTTGATGTGTAGTGCCTCGCAAACGTCAAGCCGCCTGCTATCGCTGTATCTATCGATGATTTCTGTGTTGTTTACTAGGATTTCTCTGGCGATGGTTTGGTTATGGGAAGAGATTATATGTTCCTTAATGGAGCCCTGTTGTTTATGCATCGTTAAACGCCTAGAAAGAGATGTTGTTGTCTTGCCTATATACTGGGTTTTTTGGAGCTTACAGTCCCCAAGTGGGCATTTGAAGGCATAGACGACGTTAGTCTCTTTTAAAGCGTTCTGTTTCGTGTCTGGAGAGTTTCTCATGAGTAGGCTGGCCGTTTTTCTGGTTTTATAGTAAATCGTCAGTTGTATCCTCTGATTTTTGTCTGTAGGGATAACGTTTCTATTAACAATATCTTTCAGGACCCTTTCCTCTGTTTTATGAGCTGTGGAAAAGAAGTTCCTGTAAAATAGTCTAATAGGGGGTATAGGTGTTGTGTTAGTTGTCTCTTCGGAGGTTGCATGGCTTTTCACTTTCCTTCTTATGATGTCTTCGATGAAACCATTGGAGAAGCCGTTATTGACTAGAACCTGCCTTACCCTACAGAGTTCTTCGTCGACTTGCTTCCATTCTGAGCTGTGGCTGAGAGCACGGTCGACGTATGCGTTAACAACACTCCTCTTGTACCTGTCAGGGCAGTCGCTGTTGGCATTTAGGCACATTCCTATGTTTGTTTCCTTTGTGTAGACTGCAGTGTGGAAACCTCCGCCCTTTTCCATGACTGTTACATCTAGAAAAGGCAGCTTCCCATCCTTTTCCGTCTCGTAAGTGAAACGCAGCACGGAACTTTGCTCAAATGCCTCCTTCAGCTCCTGCAGATGTCTGACATCAGGTACCTGTGTAAAAATGTCGTCAACATACCTGCAGTATATGGCCGGTTTCAAGTTCATGTCGACTAAGACTTTTTGCTCGATGGTACCCATGTAGAAGTTTGCAAACAGGACACCTAGGGGAGAACCCATAGCGACCCCATCTACTTGCTTATACATATGCCCATCCGGGCTCAAGAAGGGTGCCTCTTTAGTACAAGCTTGGAGTAGTTTCCTCAGAATACTTTCTGGCATGTCAAGAGGAGTACAGGCTGGATCACGATACACTCTGTCGGCTATCATTCCGATTGTCTCGTCCACAGGTACGTTGGTAAACAGCGATTCTACGTCCAACGAGGCTCTTATCCCTGTGGCCCGTGCGCCCCGCAGTAAGTCCACAAATTCCTTTGGAGACTTCAGGCTGAAGGCGCAAGGAACATAAGGAGTCAGCAGGCCGTTGAGTCGCTTTGCCAATCTGTACGTGGGTGTGGGTATCTGGCTAATGATTGGCCGAAGTGGGTTTCCAGGCTTGTGCGTCTTGACATTTCCATACGCATATCCAGGTTTATATTCCCCAATGATCTTTGGCAGGTGGAGTCCGGATTTCTTGGCGTTCACAGTTTCGATCAGTTTGTTGACCTTTGCTTTTAATTCGGCTGTAGTGTCCTTCGTTACCCTTTGGAACTTAGTTTGGTCAGAGAGTATGATGAAACAAGGATTGTTTCCTGAAACAAGGATTATCAAGAAACTAACAACATTATATGGAGGACCTATGGCAATTCCACGAACAAGAGATGGCTTCCGGAACCTTGCAGGAATTAACCTCACTGAGGACCAAGTCACTCTCCTAAATCTGGGCATAAACTGTCATGTTATGTCCAGACCGAGTGAAATGGCCCGGAAAGTGGAGTTGGAAATTCTGTTGGACGACATATTCGACCTCGAGACACAAAAGAAGGTCACTACCAAAGATACCTTACAAGCAGAACTTATTGCAGAAGGAGGAAAGAATCGAGGCAACTACAGAAGCACCATACTGTCCCCCGAGCTTAGAGCGGCAGCTAAAAGCCTTCGTGAGAACAAGGAGATAGTTGTCAGGAGAGGTGACAAGTCGCCAATATATGTCATTCTTAAAAAAGACGAATATCTGGCGAAAATGAACATCATACTCTCTGACCAAACTAAGTTCCAAAGGGTAACGAAGGACACTACAGCCGAATTAAAAGCAAAGGTCAACAAACTGATCGAAACTGTGAACGCCAAGAAATCCGGACTCCACCTGCCAAAGATCATTGGGGAATATAAACCTGGATATGCGTATGGAAATGTCAAGACGCACAAGCCTGGAAACCCACTTCGGCCAATCATTAGCCAGATACCCACACCCACGTACAGATTGGCAAAGCGACTCAACGGCCTGCTGACTCCTTATGTTCCTTGCGCCTTCAGCCTGAAGTCTCCAAAGGAATTTGTGGACTTACTGCGGGGCGCACGGGCCACAGGGATAAGAGCCTCGTTGGACGTAGAATCGCTGTTTACCAACGTACCTGTGGACGAGACAATCGGAATGATAGCCGACAGAGTGTATCGTGATCCAGCCTGTACTCCTCTTGACATGCCAGAAAGTATTCTGAGGAAACTACTCCAAGCTTGTACTAAAGAGGCACCCTTCTTGAGCCCGGATGGGCATATGTATTAGCAAGTAGATGGGGTCGCTATGGGTTCTCCCCTAGGTGTCCTGTTTGCAAACTTCTACATGGGTACCATCGAGCAAAAAGTCTTAGTCGACATGAACTTGAAACCGGCCATATACTGCAGGTATGTTGACGACATTTTTACACAGGTACCTGATGTCAGACATCTGCAGGAGCTGAAGGAGGCATTTGAGCAGAGTTCCGTGCTGCGTTTCACTTACGAGACGGAAAAGGATGGGAAGCTGCCTTTTCTAGATGTAACAGTCATGGAAAAGGGCGGAGGTTTCCACACTGCAGTCTACACAAAGGAAACAAACATAGGAATGTGCCTAAATGCCAACAGCGACTGCCCTGACAGGTACAAGAGGAGTGTTGTTAACGCATACGTCGACCGTGCTCTCAGCCACAGCTCAGAATGGAAGCAAGTCGACGAAGAACTCTGTAGGGTAAGGCAGGTTCTAGTCAATAACGGCTTCTCCAATGGTTTCATCGAAGACATCATAAGAAGGAAAGTGAAAAGCCATGCAACCTCCGAAGAGACAACTAACACAACACCTATACCCCCTATTAGACTATTTTACAGGAACTTCTTTTCCACAGCTCATAAAACAGAGGAAAGGGTCCTGAAAGATATTGTTAATAGAAACGTTATCCCTACAGACAAAAATCAGAGGATACAACTGACGATTTACTATAAAACCAGAAAAACGGCCAGCCTACTCATGAGAAACTCTCCAGACACGAAACAGAACGCTTTAAAAGAGACTAACGTCGTCTATGCCTTCAAATGCCCACTTGGGGACTGTAAGCTCCAAAAAACCCAGTATATAGGCAAGACAACAACATCTCTTTCTAGGCGTTTAACGATGCATAAACAACAGGGCTCCATTAAGGAACATATAATCTCTTCCCATAACCAAACCATCGCCAGAGAAATCCTAGTAAACAACACAGAAATCATCGATAGATACAGCGATAGCAGGCGGCTTGACGTTTGCGAGGCACTACACATCAAGAAGTCAACACCAGCAATCAACAGCCAATTATTGCACAACTATATTCTACCCACCTCAAGACTCCGCTCCAATATAGAAGCATCAAGAAATATGGACCAATAGGCTTTCTACAAACACTTCTATTCAATATCCATTGTTTCGTGTTCTGTCTTGTGTTGATACTTTTAATACCCTATTAATATTCTCTAATGCCACATCATCCTTCCCACCTCACTCAAATGTAATGCCACATCACCCTTCCCACCTCACTCAAATGTAGATATAAAATCAGGGAAACGCAAGTTCTAATCAGTTGTGTATTTGTGAAGTCTTTGAAAATGTAATAAGTTTTACGAAACGCGCCCGTGTCGCGTCAGACTAGAAATAATAATGAATTTTGGAGAAGTGATTTTTGATTTACCTCCAACAGTGAAGCATAATGTACGAAAGATTGAGAAAATTCGTGTTAGAATTATTAATCTTACTTTTTCGGTCATATTTAATAAAATATATATATATATATATATATATATATATATATATATATATATATATATATATATGTCGTACCTAGTAGCCAGAACGCACTTCTCAGCCTACTATGCAAGGCCCGATTTGCCTAATAAGCCAAGTTTTCATGAATTATTTGTTTTTCGACTACCAAACCTACCTAACCTAACCTAACCTAACTTTTTCGGCTACCTAACCAAACCTAACCTATGAAGATAGGTTAGGTTAGGTTAGGTAGGGTTGGTTAGGTTCGGTCATATATCTACGTTAATTTTAACTCCAATAACAAAAAATTGACCTCATACATAATGAAATGGGTAGCTTTATCATTTCATAAGAAAAAAATTAGAGAAAATATATTAATTCAGTAAAACTTGGCTTATTAGGCAAATCGGGCCTTGCATAGTAGGCTGAGAAGTGAGTTCTGGCTACTAGGTACGACATATATATATATATATATATATATGTCGTACCTAGTAGCCAGAACTCACTTCTCAGCCTACTATTCAAGGCCCGATTTGCCTAATAAGCCAAGTTTTCCTGAATTAATATATTTACTATAATTTTTTTCTTATGAAATGATAAAGCAACCCTTTTCTCTATGTATGAGGTCAATTTTTTTTTTATTGGAGTTAAAATTAACGTAGATATATGACCGAACCTAACCAACCCTACCTAACCAAACCTAACCTATATTTATAGGTAAGGTTAGGTTAGGTAGCCAAAAAAAGCTAGGTTAGGTTAGGTTAGGTAGGTTAGGTAGACGAAAAAACATTAATTCATGAAAACTTGGCTTATTAGGCAAATCGGGTCTTGAATAGTAGGCTGAGAAGTGCGTTCTGGCTATTAGGTACGACATATGTCTATATATATATATATATATATATATATATATATATATATATATATATATATATATATATGTATATATATATATATATATATATATATATATATATATATATATATGCAATTGACGATCACAAAACACTGATCATTTTATGTGGAAAATCCACAGAGAAATATGAAATGAGGTGAACGTTTCGTTTCAGTCAGTCTGGTGTTGACAAAGGCTTTAACAAAGCCGAAACGTTCACCTCATTTCATATTTCTCTGTGGATTTTCCGCATATATATATATATATATGTATATGTCGTACCTAATAGCCAGAACGCACTTCTCAGCCAACTATGCATGGCCCAATTTGCCTAATAAGCCAAGTTTTCATGAATTAATGTTTTTTCGACTACCTAACCTACCTAACCTAACCTAACCTAACTTTCTCTGCTACCTAACCTAACCTAACCGATAGAGATAGGTTAGGTTAGGTAGGGTTAGTTAGGTTCGGTCATATATCTACGTTAATTTTAACTCCAATAAAAAAAAATTGACCTCATACATAATGAAATGGGTAGCTTTATCATTTCATCAGAAAAAAATTAGAAAAAATATATTAATTCAGGAAAACTTGGCTTATTAGGAAAATCGGGCCTTGCGTAGTAGGCTGAGAAGTGCGTTCTGGCTATTAGGTACGACATATATATATATATGTCGTACCTAGTAGCCAGAACTCACTTCTCAGCCTATTATGCAAGGCCCGATTTGCCTAATAAGCCAAGTTTTCATGAATTAATTGTTTTTCGACTACCTAACCTACCTAACCTAACCTAACCTACCTTTTTGGGCTACCTAACCAAACCTAACCTATAAAGATAGGTTAGGTTAGGTTAGGTTGGGTTGGTTAGGTTAGGTCATATATCTACGTTAATTTTAACTCCAATAAAAAAAAATTGACCTCATACATAATGAAATGGGTAGCTTTATCATTTCATAAGAAAAAAAATAGAAAAAATATATTAATTCAGGAAAACTTGGCTTATTAGGCAAATCGGGCCTTGCATAGTAGGCCAAAAAGTGAGTTCTGGCTACTAGGTACGACATATATATATATATATATATATATATATATATATATATATATATATATATATATATATATATATATATATATATATATATATATATGTCGTACCTAGTAGCCAGAACTCACTTTTCAGCCTACTATGCAAGGCCCGATTTGCCTAATAAGCCAAGTTTTCATGAATTAATTGTTTTTCGACTACCTAACCTACCTAACCTAACCTAACCTAACTTTTTTGGCTACCTAACCTAACCTAACCTATAAAGATAGGTTAGGTTAGGTTAGGTAGGGTTGGTTAGGTTCGGTCATATATCTACGTTAATTTTAACTCCAATAGAAAAAAATTGACCTCATACGTAATGAAATGGGTAGCTTTATCACTTCATAAGAAAAAAAATAGAGAATATATATTAATTCAGGAAAACTTGGCTTATTAGGCAAATTGGGCCTTGCATAGTAGGCTGAGAAGTGCATTCTGGCTACTAGGTACGACATATATATATATATATATATATATGTCGTACCTAGTAGCCAGAACTCACTTCTCAGTCTACTATTCAAGGCCCGATTTGCCTAATAAGCCAAGTTTTCCTGAATTAATATATTTACTATAATTTTTTTCTTATGAAATGATAAAGCAACCCTTTTCTCTATGTATGAGGTCAATTTTTTTTATTGGAGTTAAAATTAACGTAGATATATGACCGAACCTAACCAACCCTACCTAACCTAACCTAACCTATATTTATAGGTAAGGTTAGGTTAGGTAGCCAAAAAAAGCTAGGTTAGGTTAGGTTAGGTAGGTTAGGTAGACGAAAAAGCATTAATTCATGAAAACTTGGCTTATTAGGCAAATCGGGCCTTGAATAGTAGGCTGAGAAGTGCGTTCTGGCTATTAGGTACGACATATATATATATATATATATATATATATATATATATATATATATATATATATATATATATATATATATATATATATATATATATATATATATATATATATTTTTATATATATATATGTCGTACCTAGTAGCCAGAACGCACTTCTCAGCCTAATATGCAAGGCCCGATTTGCCTAATAAGCCAAGTTTTCATGAATTAATTGTTTTTCGACTACCTAACCTACCTAACCTAACCTAACCTAACTTTTTCGGCTACCTAACCTAACCTAACACATAAAGATAGGTTAGGTTAGGTTAGGTAGGGTTGGTTAGGTTCGGTCATATATCTACGTTAATTTTAACTCCAATAAAAAAAATTGACCTCATACATAATGAAATGGGTAGCTTTATCATTTCATAAGAAAAAAATTAGAGAAAATATATTAATTCAGGAAAACTTGGCCTATTAGGCAAATCGGGCCTTGCATAGTAGGCTGAGAAGTGCGTTCTGGCTACTAGGTACGACATATATATATATATATATATATATATATATATATATATATATATATATATATATATATATATATATATATATATATATATATGTCGTACCTAGTAGCCAGAACGCACTTTTTGGCCTACTATGCAAGACCCGATTTGCCTAATAAGCCAAGTTTTCCTGAATTATTATATTTTCTCTAATTTTTTTCTTATGAAATATTAAAGCTACCCATTTCATTATGTATGAGGTCAATTTTTTTTTATTCAAGTTAAAATTAACGTAGATATATGACCGAACCTAACCAACCCTACCTAACCTAACCTAACCTTT
This sequence comes from Procambarus clarkii, assembly GCF_040958095.1. NCBI lineage: Eukaryota > Metazoa > Arthropoda > Malacostraca > Decapoda > Cambaridae > Procambarus > Procambarus clarkii. Next base: position 4,124,926 of record NC_091155.1, read on the forward strand.
CTTTATAGGTTAGGTTAGGTTAGGTAGCCGAAAAAGTTAGGTTAGGTTAGGTTAGGTAGGTTAGGTTCTCGAAAAACAATTAATTCATGAAAACTTGGCTTATTAGGCAAATCGGGCCTTGCATAGTAGGCAGAGAAGTGCGTTCTGGCTATTAGGTACGACATATATATATATATGTATATATATATATATATGAATGAAAACTCACACCCCAGAAGTGACTCGAACCCATACTCCCAGAAGCAACGCAACTGGTAACTACAGGGCGCCTTAATCCGCTTGACCATCACGGCCGTCAAAAGGAAGTGATAGCCGAGGCTATTTGAGCCACTTCCCCGACGGCAACTCGGATGGTAATCTTGGGCATAGCATTTCACCAAATCACCTCATTCTTTGGGGCACACGTGAGGAACACAAATGCGAACAAGCCTGAATGGTCCCCAGGACTATATGCGAATGAAAACTCACACCCCAGAAGTGACTCGAACCCATACTCCCAGAAGCAACGCAACTGGTAACTACAGGGTGCCTTAATCCGCTTGACCATCACGGCCGTCAAAAGGAAGTGATAGCCGAGGCTATTTGAGCCACTTCCCCGACGGCAACTCGGATGGTAATCTTGGGCATAGCATTTCACCAAATCACCTCATTCTTTGGGGCACACGTGAGGAACACAAATGCGAACAAGCCTGAATGGTCCCCAGGACTATATGCGAATGAAAACTCACACCCCAGAAGTGACTCGAACCCATACTCCCAGAAGCAACGCAACTGGTAACTACAGGGCGCCTTAATCCGCTTGACCATCACGGCCGTCAAAAGGAAGTGATAGCCGAGGCTATTTGAGCCACTTCCCCGACGGCAACTCGGATGGTAATCTTGGGCATAGCATTTCACCAAATCACCTCATTCTTTGGGGCACACGTGAGGAACACAAATGCGAACAAGCCTGAATGGTCCCCAGGACTATATGCGAATGAAAACTCACACCCCAGAAGTGACTCGAACCCATACTCCCAGAAGCAACGCAACTGGTAACTACAGGGCGCCTTAATCCGCTTGACCATCACGGCCGTCAAAAGGAAGTGATAGCCGAGGCTATTTGAGCCACTTCCCCGACGGCAACTCGGATGGTAATCTTGGGCATAGCATTTCACCAAATCACCTCATTCTTTGGGGCACACGTGAGGAACACAAATGCGAACAAGCCTGAATGGTCCCCAGGACTATATGCGAATGAAAACTCAAACCCCAGAAGTGACTCGAACCCATACTCCCAGAAGCAACGCAACTGGTAACTACAGGGCGCCTTAATCCGCTTGACCATCACGGCCGTCAAAAGGAAGTGATAGCCGAGGCTATTTGAGCCACTTCCCCGACGGCAACTCGGATGGTAATCTTGGGCATAGCATTTCACCAAATCACCTCATTCTTTGGGGCACACGTGAGGAACACAAATGCGAACAAGCCTGAATGGTCCCCAGGACTATATGCGAATGAAAACTCACACCCCAGAAGTGACTCGAACCCATACTCCCAGAAGCAACGCAACTGGTAACTACAGGGCGCCTTAATCCGCTTGACCATCACGGCCGTCAAAAGGAAGTGATAGCCGAGGCTATTTGAGCCACTTCCCCGACGGCAACTCGGATGGTAATCTTGGGCATAGCATTTCACCAAATCACCTCATTCTTTGGGGCACACGTGAGGAACACAAATGCGAACAAGCCTGAATGGTCCCCAGGACTATATGCGAATGAAAACTCACACCCCAGAAGTGACTCGAACCCATACTCCCAGAAGCAACGCAACTGGTAACTACAGGGCGCCTTAATCCGCTTGACCATCACGGCCGTCAAAAGGAAGTGATAGCCGAGGCTATTTGAGCCACTTCCCCGACGGCAACTCGGATGGTAATCTTGGGCATAGCATTTCACCAAATCACCTCATTCTTTGGGGCACACGTGAGGAACACAAATGCGAACAAGCCTGAATGGTCCCCAGGACTATATGCGAATGAAAACTCACACCCCAGAAGTGACTCGAACCCATACTCCCAGAAGCAACGCAACTGGTAACTACAGGGCGCCTTAATCCGCTTGACCATCACGGCCGTCAAAAGGAAGTGATAGCCGAGGCTATTTGAGCCACTTCCCCGACGGCAACTCGGATGGTAATCTTGGGCATAGCATTTCACCAAATCACCTCATTCTTTGGGGCACACGTGAGGAACACAAATGCGAACAAGCCTGAATGGTCCCCAGGACTATATGCGAATGAAAACTCACACCCCAGAAGTGACTCGAACCCATACTCCCAGAAGCAACGCAACTGGTAACTACAGGGCGCCTTAATCCGCTTGACCATCACGGCCGTCAAAAGGAAGTGATAGCCGAGGCTATTTGAGCCACTTCCCCGACGGCAACTCGGAAGGTAATCTTGGGCATAGCATTTCACCAAATCACCTCATTCTTTGGGGCACACGTGAGGAACACAAATGCGAACAAGCCTGAATGGTCCCCAGGACTATATGCGAATGAAAACTCACACCCCAGAAGTGACTCGAACCCATACTCCCAGAAGCAACGCAACTGGTAACTACAGGGCGCCTTAATCCGCTTGACCATCACGGCCGTCAAAAGGAAGTGATAGCCGAGGCTATTTGAGCCACTTCCCCGACGGCAACTCGGACTATATGCGAGTTTTCATTCGCATATAGTCCTGGGGACCATTCAGGCTTGTTCGCATTTGTGTTCCTCACGTGTGCCCCAAAGAATGAGGTGATTTGGTGAAATGCTATGCCCAAGATTACCATCCGATTTGCCGTCGGGGAAGTGGCTCAAATAGCCTCGGCTATCACTTCCTTTTGACGGCCGTGATGGTCAAGCGGATTAAGGCGCCCTGTAGTTACCAGTTGCGTTGCTTCTGGGAGTATGGGTTCGAGTCACTTCTGGGGTGTGAGTTATCATTCGCATATAGTCCTGGGGACCATTCAGGCTTGTTCGCATTTGTGTTCCTCACGTGTGCCCCAAAGAATGAGGTGATTTGGTGAAATGCTATGCCCAAGATTACCATCCGAGTTGCCGTCGGGGAAGTGGCTCAAATAGCCTCGGCTATCACTTCCTTTTGACGGCCGTGATGGTCAAGCGGATTAAGGCGCCCTGTAGTTACCAGTTGCGTTGCTTCTGGGAGTATGGGTTCGAGTCACTTCTGGGGTGTGAGTTTTCATTCGCATATAGTCCTGGGGACCATTCAGGCTTGTTCGCATTTGTGTTCCTCACGTGTGCCCCAAAGAATGAGGTGATTTGGTGAAATGCTATGCCCAAGATTACCATCCGAGTTGCCGTCGGGGAAGTGGCTCAAATAGCCTCGGCTATCACTTCCTTTTGACGGCCGTGATGGTCAAGCGGATTAAGGCGCCCTGTAGTTACCAGTTGCGTTGCTTCTGGGAGTATGGGTTCGAGTCACTTCTGGGGTGTGAGTTTTCATTCGCATATAGTCCTGGGGACCATTCAGGCTTGTTCGCATTTGTGTTCCTCACGTGTGCCCCAAAGAATGAGGTGATTTGGTGAAATGCTATGCCCAAGATTACCATCCGAGTTGCCGTCGGGGAAGTGGCTCAAATAGCCTCGGCTATCACTTCCTTTTGACGGCCGTGATGGTCAAGCGGATTAAGGCGCCCTGTAGTTACCAGTTGCGTTGCTTCTGGGAGTATGGGTTCGAGTCACTTCTGGGGTGTGAGTTTTCATTCGCATATAGTCCTGGGGACCATTCAGGCTTGTTCGCATTTGTGTTCCTCACGTGTGCCCCAAAGAATGAGGTGATTTGGTGAAATGCTATGCCCAAGATTACCATCCGAGTTGCCGTCGGGGAAGTGGCTCAAATAGCCTCGGCTATCACTTCCTTTTGACGGCCGTGATGGTCAAGCGGATTAAGGCGCCCTGTAGTTACCAGTTGCGTTGCTTCTGGGAGTATGGGTTCGAGTCACTTCTGGGGTGTGAGTTTTCATTCGCATATAGTCCTGGGGGACCATTCAGGCTTGTTCGCATTTGTGTTCCTCACGTGTGCCCCAAAGAATGAGGTGATTTGGTGAAATGCTATGCCCAAGATTACCATCCGAGTTGCCGTCGGGGAAGTGGCTCAAATAGCCTCGGCTATCACTTCCTTTTGACGGCCGTGATGGTCAAGCGGATTAAGGCGCCCTGTAGTTACCAGTTGCGTTGCTTCTGGGAGTATGGGTTCGAGTCACTTCTGGGGTGTGAGTTTTCATTCGCATATAGTCCTGGGGACCATTCAGGCTTGTTCGCATTTGTGTTCCTCACGTGTGCCCCAAAGAATGAGGTGATTTGGTGAAATGCTATGCCCAAGATTACCATCCGAGTTGCCGTCGGGGAAGTGGCTCAAATAGCCTCGGCTATCACTTCCTTTTGACGGCCGTGATGGTCAAGCGGATTAAGGCGCCCTGTAGTTACCAGTTGCGTTGCTTCTGGGAGTATGGGTTCGAGTCACTTCTGGGGTGTGAGTTTTCATTCGCATATAGTCCTGGGGACCATTCAGGCTTGTTCGCATTTGTGTTCCTCACGTGTGCCCCAAAGAATGAGGTGATTTGGTGAAATGCTATGCCCAAGATTACCATCCGAGTTGCCGTCGGGGAAGTGGCTCAAATAGCCTCGGCTATCACTTCCTTTTGACGGCCGTGATGGTCAAGCGGATTAAGGCGCCCTGTAGTTACCAGTTGCGTTGCTTCTGGGAGTATGGGTTCGAGTCACTTCTGGGGTGTGAGTTTTCATTCGCATATAGTCCTGGGGACCATTCAGGCTTGTTCGCATTTGTGTTCCTCACGTGTGCCCCAAAGAATGAGGTGATTTGGTGAAATGCTATGCCCAAGATTACCATCCGAGTTGCCGTCGGGGAAGTGGCTCAAATAGCCTCGGCTATCACTTCCTTTTGACGGCCGTGATGGTCAAGCGGATTAAGGCGCCCTGTAGTTACCAGTTGCGTTGCTTCTGGGAGTATGGGTTCGAGTCACTTCTGGGGTGTGAGTTTTCATTCGCATATAGTCCTGGGGACCATTCAGGCTTGTTCGCATTTGTGTTCCTCACGTGTGCTCCAAAGAATGAGGTGATTTGGTGAAATGCTATGCCCAAGATTACCATCCGAGTTGCCGTCGGGGAAGTGGCTCAAATAGCCTCGGCTATCACTTCCTTTTGACGGCCGTGATGGTCAAGCGGATTAAGGCGCCCTGTAGTTACCAGTTGCGTTGCTTCTGGGAGTATGGGTTCGAGTCACTTCTGGGGTGTGAGTTTTCATTCGCATATAGTCCTGGGGACCATTCAGGCTTGTTCGCATTTGTGTTCCTCACGTGTGCCCCAAAGAATGAGGTGATTTGGTGAAATGCTATGCCCAAGATTACCATCCGAGTTGCCGTCGGGGAAGTGGCTCAAATAGCCTCGGCTATCACTTCCTTTTGACGGCCGTGATGGTCAAGCGGATTAAGGCGCCCTGTAGTTACCAGTTGCGTTGCTTCTGGGAGTATGGGTTCGAGTCACTTCTGGGGTGTGAGTTTTCATTCGCATATAGTCCTGGGGACCATTCAGGCTTGTTCGCATTTGTGTTCCTCACGTGTGCCCCAAAGAATGAGGTGATTTGGTGAAATGCTATGCCCAAGATTACCATCCGAGTTGCCGTCGGGGAAGTGGCTCAAATAGCCTCGGCTATCACTTCCTTTTGACGGCCGTGATGGTCAAGCGGATTAAGGCGCCCTGTAGTTACCAGTTGCGTTGCTTCTGGGAGTATGGGTTCGAGTCACTTCTGGGGTGTGAGTTTTCATTCGCATATAGTCCTGGGGACCATTCAGGCTTGTTCGCATATATATATATATATATATATATATATATATATATATATATATATATATATAAATATATATAAATATATATATATATATATATATATATATATATATATATATATATATATATATATACATATATTGTGATGATAATCTCTTTCAAGAGAGATTGAGCCTGCTCTTCCCTACCAAAAGTTACGTCAATTCTACAAGTATAAGATGCTACATTAAAGATACGTCACCGGTAGCACAAAACGTTTTGACCAAGAGGCAAAACGTACCCAAGATCCTCCCTACTCCACACACTCTCCATGCCGGCTTGTCGTCAAACCAGCAAACTACCCATACCAGCCTGCCTGCTCCTGATTGGTGACTCGCCGACCGCGCACCTGCACACTGCACCTCTGCGCCATCTACCTGAATCGACGTCGGAGCCCTGACCAGCTATCAACTTCAGAATATTCTTTGTGCTCTTAGAGTTGACATCTCTCTCTGGCATACTAAGCTCACTAGCTTGTACACGAAGGGAGGTCTCACCATAGCCAATATTCTCAGCACCATTTTACTATTTCCCCTTTATACTATTGTGTCTCACATTGTCTTTGCATTTATCTTATCTTTATTTGCATTGTTATATAATTGTATTTTTCATTCCCCCGAGATTTCTCTTTATTTTCATTTATATTTAAAGTAAATATATTAAAGTTTCATTGTTCATATTTTGTGTTTTACGTGTTCCTCCCTCTAACTTACCACAGACAACAGGCAAGCAGTCTATCTTTTTTTTGTAAGTGTGACCAGGCATTGACACCTGTCATTGGAGGACTGCCGAACATCAACACTCCAACACTTTCCCGTCACATTTAATGGGGGCCTGTCCGGGAGCTTCACTCAGGTACTAGTACCAGAACATCAATTTGCGGTAAGCGTACTTCGCTTTGCTAAAGGTGCTTTTCAATATTATCATTCATTTTCATATTTATAAGGCGCTGTGTGTATTGTGCATTCCGAGAGTAGCATATGGTGTGTGTGGGATAACTTTGGATTACGTGGTGACTGTAGGCCTCAGTCATTCTCTTAATTGGTCATCTCTCCCTCCGTGTTATTACTCGTGTTTACCACCTTTTGTCCCTAGAATATTTCTCACATTATCGGCAGATCATCATTGTGGTACCCTGGTACTTTGGTGTGTCTTCGGGTCAAAGCACCCTATCTTTTGCAATCCGACCGAAAGAGGATTAGTGAGCCATAGTTCCTCAAGCACGGACTAAGTTGCTGAGTTGGGACCTCAGCAGCAGTTCTCGTCACCAGTTGACACTCGCACCCCTACACGTCGATCAGAGATTATATTTACTTAGGTAGGGAATTAGCTTCCTTTTTACAGAGCACAAAGTTCACTAATTCTGTAAGTATCATATTCATTTAGTGGGAAACCCTTGCTTATGTCCTATAGAGACTCGGCAAGGTATGCCAACATTCTTGGTCTACCTAATTCACTTTTGGAGCAATTAAATGTTTCATTTGTTTTAGAAACTCAGTTTTACTTATTTAGTAGGATTTTCTTGCCCTTATTCTCTTACATTGAGTACCGGGTACAAGATTTCCTGTGATTTTGATTGACTAATCATTTACCATCCTATAAATAACTTTAATTGTTAAAGATTAAAATTCCACAGGATAGTTACCAGTTGCCACGTTATCCTGTTTCTGACATTTACCATATCACAACTATATTCGTGTACATTTATTTGCTATCTTTCACCATGTTTCGTCTCCAAGCTTTCTGTAACGATCCAGCAGGTGAAATAGGAACCTTAAGTCGTGCCAAGAGGATCGAATTACAAACTCTTGCACACGAGTATCAACTAGATGTTCCCCATGGAGCCAACAAAAATGAATTACATAACCTAATTATGGATCACCTCTTAGATGAAGGGAAGATTGACTCTGAAACTCACGAAACTCATTCTATTGCAGATAAAACTGATTTGGCAACTATGAAACTCAAACTTGAACTCGCCAAGCTCGAAAGGGAGCAACAGCAAGCAGCTCTACAAATGAGGAAAGAAGAAGCTGCAATAAGGAAAGAAGAACAAGAACGAGAGGCCGCCTTGAGGAAAGAAGAACAAGAAAGAGAGGCCGCCTTGAGGAAAGAAGAACAAGAAAGAGAGGCTGCCCTGTCAAAAGAAGCTCAACAACTGAGGAAAGAGGAAGCTGCAATGAGGAAAGAAGAACAGGAACGTGAAGTCATCCTCAAGGAACGTGAGACTGCAATATTCAGAGAGCGTGAGCGAGTACAGCTTGAAGCAAAACATCGTCACCTGGATATGCAACGCGAGCATGATAAAAGGCAAGCGGATATAGCTATAGAATGTCGTAAACGAGAACTCACGTTGGAAACTACACACCACACTCAACGCCAGCAAGCTACCGGTAGTCTTCCAGTAAGTTTCAATGTCTCCCATGCAAGTAAGTTAATGCCACCATTCGTTGAGACAGAGATTGATGTTTTTTTTACCAACTTTGAGACCCAAGCTAATAAACTTAGTTGGCCTGCTGATCAATGGTCTACCCTTCTCAGAGTGCATCTGACAGGTAGAGCTGCAGTTACTCTCAGTACCTTAGCGTCTGAGAATGACTACCAGACCCTGAAGCAAGCAGTTTTGGACGCCTACCTTCTCTCCACCGAAAGCTACAGACGAAAATTCCGTGACCATCTTAAGACAAGTACCACCACCTTTCTAGAATTTGCCAATACCAAGAAAAGATATTTCATGAAATGGCTGGAAGCAGCACATGTCTCTACATTTGCAGAACTCATCAACCTCATGCTAGTTGAGGAATTCTTGAGACGTGTTCCCCCTTCCGTCCGTTTATATCTAGCAGATAAAGAAGAAACCGACTACATCAAATGTGCGATGTCGGCTGACACCTACAGCCTCATCCACCGGCTGACACCAGAACCACCTCCCAGTAAGAAATCTTGGTATAGTTACGATAAAGTGAGTACAAATGAAGGGAGCTCACAATTGTATTTTAAGTATTGCAAACTCTATGGACATACCATAGATAGATGTGTGAAGGCTCAATACAAGAGCAATGAATCTACTAAACCCAAACTGACTCCGCCTAAGTCCGGTAAGCCTGTGATGAATGTTGGTGTTCTTGGTAATGATCTTTCTCTCTTCAGCAAACACCTGTATCCTGGAACTGTCTCTACCAACGGTACAGATTCGGAGGGACGTTTCAAATTGAAGATCTTGAGGGACACAGCGGCTCTTCAGTCCATTATGTTGAAATCGGCTGTGCCTAACGTCACCTACACCGGAGAAACCGTCCTTATCACTGACCTCACTGCTACCACTCCATATCCACTTGCCAGAGTCCACCTGGATTGTCCCTTCTTGACCTGTGAAGTCCAAGTCGCCATCAGGGAAAAGCCTTTTCCCATGCCTGGAGTGCAACTTCTCCTGGGCAACGACTTGGCAGAAGATCTGCAACCGACCAACCTGATCATCACAGACAAACCCCAGGTGTGTACTTCTGTAATGGATAATCCCATCTTTGAATATGTTCCAGCAGAGGTTCAAGAAAGTGATAAAGTTTCTCCTCCGGTTTTGGTGACCACCCGTGCACAAGCTGCACGACCGCAACCAGCTGACTCTACTACTACCGCTGTCCCTCAAGACCCTCAGAATCTACCTTCTAATCTTACCAGTTTGGAGTTCCGTAAGTTACAGAGGGAAGATCAATCATTAACACCATTATTCTTCCAGGCTGAGACTCAACCTGACAGTATCCCTGGGTTCCTCCTAGAGAATGATTTGCTCTACCGCAGATACAGACCCAGCAAGCTGAAGGAGGATGACGATTGGGCCAATGTCGAACAACTAGTGATTCCCACCAGCATACGGCCCGATATTCTACACCTGGCCCACGGAATTCTTTCTCACTATGGTTTCAACAAAACCTACCACGGAATCAGACAAGACTACTACTGGCCAGGTATGGTTAAAGACGTTAAAAAATACGTACAACAGTGTCATACATGTCAGATGGCAGGTAAACCTAACATCTCTATTCCCCAGGCTCCACTAAAACCTATCCAGGTGCCTGCGGAACCTTTCCACAGACTCATCATAGACTGTGTTGGTCCTTTACCCCGGACCAGTTCTGGCAATGCCTATATATTAACTATCATGTGTCCTACCACCAGAGTCACCATAGCAGTTCCAGTAAAGAACATTACGGCTGCTACTGTGGTGAAACACCTATTGAAGATCTTCACCCAGTATGGATTTCCAAGAGAGGTTCAAAGCGACTGTGGCACCAACTTCACCAGTGATCTCTTCAAGAAGACACTGGAGGAGTTCAACATCACACAGGTACTGTCCAGCTCCTATCATCCTGCTTCACAGGGTTCTCTTGAACGTAGTCATCAGACTATTTAAGCACTCCTAAAGAAATTCTGCAATGACACCTTGAAGGACTGGGATAAACAACTTGATCTCATTATGTGCATTTTCAGAAGTCTCCCCAATGAGTCTCTAGGAGTATCTCCTTATGAGATGCTCTACGGACGTAAGTGCCGTACTCCTCTCAAAGCTTTCAAAGACTCTCTACGTAATTCTACCTTCAGTGGCCCTCAGAATGTGCCTCAGTTTCTTCAAAACCTTAAACACATTCTAGAGAGAGTACGTAAATTTGCTAATGACAACCTATTGAAAGCCCAGGAGAGGATGAAGACTCATTTTGACCAAAGCAGCAAATTAAGGAAATTTTAACCAGGAGACTTCGTGTTAGCATATTTTCCTATCCCAGGATCTCCATTGCAAAAGAAGTTTTCAGGACCCTAACGTATGAAGGAGTGCAGGAACAACCACAACTACGTTCTCGAGACTCCAGATAGGCGGCGGAAGACCCAGTTGTGCCACGTCAACCTCCTGAAGCAGTATCAAGGTATTCCCCCCAATGTGTTGGTAGCAGTCTCTACATTTAAAGGCCCATACCTCCACAGTGAAACCTTCCCTGCTTCTCCCGAAAGCATTAACACTGAGACGGTGCTTTCCAAATCAGAAATCCTACCTGATCTTCATCCCAATTTACAGGACTATAATAGTGCTCCTTTGCCATGTTCTAATACTATTCTCGCCTCGCCAGATATCACGAAGCCTTTCATCCTCCATGTCGACGCCAGTGGAACCGGCATCGGGGGTGACCTGATGCAACAACGAGGCGAGGAGATTCTACCTGCTTGCTACTACAGCTACAAGGAACTACAGCACGATCGAAAGGGAGCTACTCATCGTCCTGAACTTGCAGCACTTCGAACCATACCTGAAAAGTGCTCGGTCTACCACCATCTACTCTGACCACAATCCCCTACACTTCCTGCAGCAAGCCCAATTCAACAATCGACGGCTTCTACGTTGGGCTTCATATCTGCAGAATTTCAACTTGGAGATCTCAACATCAAGGGGTCTGACAACATCATAGCAAACGCCCTCTCCAGAGTATATGAGGTAGAGGCTGCTCCACCAACCACTCTACCTCCTGAAGACGTAACTTCACCGGAACCACAGGCTTCGGGGGAGAGTTGTGACGATAATCTCTTTTAAAAGAGATTGAGCCTGCTCTTCCCTACCAAAAGTTACGTCAATTCTACAAGTATAAGATGCTACATTAAAGATACGTCACCGGTCGCACAAAACGTTTTGACCAGGAGGCAAAACGTACCCAACATCCCCCCTACTCCACACACCCTCCACGCCGGCTTGTCGTCAAACCAGCAAACTGCCCATACCAGCCTGCCTGCTCCTGATTGGTGACTCGCCGACCGCGCACTTGCACACTGCACCTCCGTGCCATCTACCTGAATCGAAGTCAGAGCCCTGACCAGCTATCAACTTCAGAATATTCTTTGTGCTCTTAGAGTTGACATCTCTCTCTGGCATACTAAGCTCACTGGCTTGTATACGACGGGAGGTCTCAGCCATAGCCGATATTCTCAGCACCATTTTACTATTTTACCTTTATACTATTGTGTCTCACATTGTCTTTGCATTTATCTTTGTTATATAATTGTATTTTTCATTCCCCCGAGATTTGTCTTTCTTTTCATTTATGTTTAAAGTAAATATATAAAAGTTTCATTGTTCATATTCTGTGTTTTACGTGTTCCTCCCTCTCACTTACCACAGACAACAGATTGTCTGTTGATTATATATATATATATGTCGTACCTAGTAGCCAGAACTCACTTCTCAGCCTACTATGCAAGGCCCGATTTGCCGAATAAGCTTAGTTTTCATGAATTAATGTTTTTTCGACTACCTAACCTACCTAACCTAACCTAACCTAACGTTTTCGGCTACCTAACCTAACCTAACCTATAAAGATAGGTTAGGTTAGGTAGGGTTGGTTAGGTTCGGTCATATATCTACGTTAATTTTAACTCCAATAAAAAAAATTGACCTCATACATAATGAAATGGGTAGCTTTATCATTTCATAGGAAAAAAATTAGAGAAAATATATTAATTCAGTAAAACTTTGTTTATTAGGCAAATCGGGCCTTGCATAATAGGCTGAGAAGTGAGTTCTGGCTACTAGGTACGACATATATATATATATATATATCTACGTTAATTTTAACTCCAAAAAAAAAAAATTGACCTCATACATAGTGAAAAGGGTAGCTTTATCATTTCATAAGAAAAAAATTATAGTAAATAAATTAATTCAGGAAAACTTGGCTTATTAGGCAAATCGGGCCTTGAATAGTAGGCTGATAAGTGAGTTCTGGCTACTAGGTACGACATATATATATATATATATATATATATGTCGTACCTAGTAGCCAGAACTCACTTATCAGCCTACTATTCAAGGCCCGATTTGCCTAATAAGCCAAGTTTTCCTGAATTAATTTATTTACTATAATTTTTTTCTTATGAAATGATAAAGCTACCCTTTTCACTATGTATGAGGTCAATTTTTTTTTATTGGAGTTAAAATTAACGTAGATATATGACCGAACCTAACCAACCCTACCTAACCTAACCTAACCTATATATATAGGTAAGGTTAGGTTAGGTAGCCAAAAAAAGCTAGGTTAGGTTAGGTTAGGTAGGTTAGGTAGACGAAAAAACATTAATTCATGAAAACTTGGCTTATTAGGCAAATCGGGCCTTGCATAGTAAGCTGAGAAGTGAGTTCTGGCTACTAGGTACGACATATATATATATATATATATATATATATATATATATATATATATATATATATATATATATATATATATATATATATATATATATATATATATATATATATATATATATATATGCAGAATAACCACATATGAAAAATAGAAAATGCTTAACGCGTTTTCGGCTAATTCGCCTTCATCAGAGCAAAGTAGAATGAGGATAAGATTACTGATCAGACCTTTATATCCGCCTGGGCAGATCACCTGACCACCAAAAATAAGTGGAGGAAAGGAATTATAAGAAAGAAGGTAACTGCAGAAGGCTTATTGGCCCATACAAGGCAGACCCTATTAATATCTCCAAGTGCCATACGTGTTTAAATGATTGCTATATTGTTTTGACGTGCTATATTGAGGCTTAAATAGGGATCCAACTTGTACATACCGGGGCTCACGTTAAGGCTGTTGTTACAATGTTTGATCAGAGCAGACTCGATCACGTTTCGTTCAACAAAATCCTTACTTTTAACAATACATTTTGCCCCTGTGAAGTCGATAGAATGATTACATAAACTGGAATGTAAATACAATGCACTGGATTGCTGTGCTGTACGAATAGCGTATGAATGCTGTTTTAAACGCGAGGAAAGAGTTTTACCTGCCTGGCCGATGTAAACACATGCACACTCATTACAAGGATGGAATACACACAACCTGCTACAGACGAGGGCGAGTTCTTAATTAACATGGACTTAACTGTATTATCATTTTTGAACACTAGATTAATATTAAGGTTCTTCAGGGCTGGGGCAAGATTTACTAGACCCTCAGAATAAGGTAATACCAACGAATTTTTCAGTTCTGGTTTCGACTTAGTAGTCTGTTTGTAGAAAGTCCTTTTTGCTTGACCAAACGCAAGATCCAAGATCGATTTTGGGTATTTTAACTTCTTCCCAATTTCAAATATATTTGCTATTTCTTCATCGAAAAATTCCGGACTACAAACTCTCAGTGCTCTGAGAAACATACCAGAAAAAACTGCCCGCTTGACCTGAACATGATGATTTGAATAGAAATGTACATACGAGCACACATTGGTAGGTTTCCTATACACATTGAATTTGAAACTTCTACCAATTCTATGAATCATGATGTCTTAAAAAGGCAGAACACCATTCACTTCGTTCTCAATTGTGAATTTAATTGACGGAATGGATACCACGCGCCAATTTCTTCACTTCTCCTCTCTCTACCCTGCTCTTAAACCTTTTGTTTCTAATTTTCGTTCTGCTTTAGTGAAATCCTATACGTTAAAAATCCGTCTTCATTTTCTTAGAAAATGTCTCAGTGAACAAGTGCTTCCCCATTCCCTATCCTCCAACAGTGTGCTGAAATTAGCTGACCGACCGTTTGATGAAATTTCCCGCTTAGTGCTTGGTAAAAATATTGATTTGCTTAAATTAGAAGTACTGGGAATGTTTTAAGGTGTTGAACAACCGTAAGTATTCATTTTCTCAAGCTGTACCCTTGGAATGGAATCGCCCGATGATGGATTATTGTTACACCGCTATGAGATCTGCCTGCACGAATGTAAGTACGAAGCTTGATTCAAAATTAAATAGGCTCATTCAACAAAGTGATTGGAATAAACATGCCAACACTGACTTTGTTATTAATCTCTCTAGTAAACAACTTGATATTGATACGATGACTGCTCTTGGTTACGGTCTGAGTTTCTCCATATCAAATAGAGATGTGAATTATGCAAATATTGCCAAAAGTTTTTGACAATTTGGAGAAATCTAGTGAGATTTCATCTGATGACATTAATATTTGCAAGGGAATGGTGTACGGTTCTTTACTTAAGGGTACTGTGCCTAATTGTCCAGAGAGGTTTATGCGAGCGTTCAAAACCCTCAAAAAAGATAACTCTCTACATATCACTAAAGCTGATAAATCCAATGCTGTTGTCATCATGGGCAAAGAAGACTACTGTCCAAAAAATGAACCAGTTATTGGAGGACAGAGACACTTACTTACCTGTTAATAGTGGACCCTATTGAAAGAGTTATTGCTCATTTCAACAAAACTCTTAAAACCGTGCTCAAGAACGATAAGGAGTTGATTCCTAAGTTTTTAAGTCGTTCCCCTTCTCTCCCATATCTATATGGGCTTATTAAAACACACAAACCGAATAATCCTGCAAGACCTATTATTAGTTCTGTTGGATCTGTGGCATATAGACTTTCCAAATGGCTTGTCCAAGTCTTGTCTCCAGTAGTAGGTTCCATTTCCAACTCACACATAACAAACAACTTGGACTTGGTTAACAAGTTGTCTAGTTTGAAATTAAATTATGATTTTAAACTTGTGAGTTTTGATGTGACGGCTCTGTTCACTAGGGTTCCTGTTGATGATCTGTTGTCATTCTTACGGGATCTACTCCCAAGGTATAATTTAACTTTGCCTAATAACACCATTATTGAACTTATAAAATTGTGCATTAAAGATAATTATTTCATCTTTAATGATTCATTTTATAAACAAACATTTGGCATGGCGATGAGTAATCCCCCCTCCACTGTTTTGAGCAATCTGTACATGGAATGTTTCGAAACAAATATCCTTCCCAGGATTTTACCCTCAAATTTGCTTTGGTACAGGTACGTTGACGATATTTTGTGCCTGTGGCCGGTTAATCATGACGAAACTGATTTTCTCAATCAAATCAATTCGCTGGTTCCGTCAATTAAATTCACAATTGAGAACGAAGTGAATGGTGTTGTGCCTTTTTTAGACATCATGATTCATAGAATTGGTAGAAGTTTCAAATTCAATGTGTATAGGAAACCTACCAATGTGTGCTCGTATGTACATTTCTATTCAAATCATCATGTTCAGGTCAAGCGGGCAGTTTTTTCTGGTATGTTTCTCAGAGCACTGAGAGTTTGTAGTCCGGAATTTTTCGATGAAGAAATAGCAAAAATATTTGAAATTGGGAAGAAGTTAAAATACCCAAAATCGATCTTGGATCTTGCGTTTGGTCAAGCAAAAAGGACTTTCTACAAACAGACTACTAAGTCGAAACCAGAACTGAAAAATTCGTTGGTATTACCATATTCTGAGGGTCTAGTAAATCTTGCCCCAGCCCTGAAGAACCTTAATATTAATCTAGTGTTCAAAAATGATAATACAGTTAAGTCCATGTTAATTAAGAACTCGCCCTCGTCTGTAGCAGGTTGTGTGTATTCCATCCCTTGTAATGAGTGTGCATGTGTTTACATCGGCCAGACTGGTAAAACTCTTTCCTCGCGTTTAAAACAGCATTCATACGCTATTCGTACAGCCCAGCAATCCAGTGCATTGTATTTACATTCCAGTTTATGTAATCATTCTATCGACTTCACAGGGGCAAAATGTATTGTTAAAAGTAAGGATTTTGTTGAACGAAACGTGATCGAGTCTGCTCTGATCAAACATTGTAACAACAGCCTTAATGTGAGCCCCGGTATGTACAAGTTGGATCCCTATTTAAGCCTCAATATAGCACGTCAAAACAATATAGCAATCATTTAAACACGTATGGCACTTGGAGATATTAATAGGAGCTGCCTTGTATGGGCCAATAGGCCTTCTGCAGTTACCTTCTTTCTTATAATTCCTTTCCTCCACTTATTTTATATTTTGTGTTTTTCAAGAGATCCATAACCTTTAAGCACCTTTTTGCATTATTTTTTTTGTATCAACCCATGTATATCTTGTAACCATCAAATGCATAATAAAGCACAAAAAATAAAAAAGGAAGGGGGTGGTAGGAGAAAAGCACGCAGAAACTGTATTGGAGGGGATCTAAACATTCCCTCTAATGCGTTAT